>NC_140245.1:24554373-24571873 GCF_949987555.1 Borostomias antarcticus | reverse complement strand
GGGCTTCTTTATTTCTGAGGCTTTCGCTTGGTACATATAACCTAACCCTCTTCCCTCCCTCCCTCCCTCCAGCGAGCTTAAGGAGTGTATTATTAGAGTGGGTTGGAGGGGCTAGAGGACTATTGGCTGGGTTCAGACGAGCTGAATTAGCGCATTATTGAGCCTCGCTGACCCACTTCCCCTGTGGTGATCTCATGGCCTGACTCCAGCGTGGCCAAGAGGAGCCCGAGAAGCATTCTGGTGGTCTCAGGAATACATGAGGGTACATACTCTCTCTCTCTCTCTCTCTTCCTCTCTTTCTTTCTTTCCCTCCTTTCTCTCTCTCCCTTTCTCCTTGTCTCTCTCTCCCTCCCTCTCTCTCTCCCTCTCTCCTTCTCTCTCTCCCTCTCTCTCCCTTTCTATCCTTCTCTCTCTTTCTCTCTCTCTCCCTTTCCTTCTCTCTCCCTCCTCTCTCTTACTCTCTCCTTCTCTCTCTCTCCCTCCCCTCTCTCTCCCTCTTTCTCCCTCTCTCTCCTTCTCTCTCTCCCTCTCTCCTTCTCTCTCTCCCTCTCTCTCCTTGTCTCTCTCCTTCTCTCCTTCTCTCTCTCTCCCTCTATCTCTCTTTCTCTCTCTCCCTCTCTCTCTCTCTCCCTCTCTCATTCCCTTCTCTCTCTAAATGAACATCTTAGTGTTGCAGCTCAGTAAATCCACCCCTGGAATGAATCAACAGATTAAGGGCTTTCAGGTTTTTTTGTGTCGCTGCTCAATGTGTGGAACGGCGTCATCGACATACGTAGGTGACTTTAATGTTCGGTTGTGAAAGAGTTTGTTTGAGATCGAGTTTGTTTGAAGTGAAGAGTTCAGCTTCACAGAGACACACACCTACCAGCTCAACACCAGGAAGGGTTAAATGTTCGGGGGGTCAAATATGTAGATATTCGTTCCTAGTTACATGTGGCTATTTTCTCCTCTCCTTTTATGTGGTAACCAGAAGAACAGGTATTCAATAGAAATCCACAGCAGTCACATTCCCTGTGTGTCAATAGAGTGATGGCCTTCAGTCAATCCATCACTGTGAAAGGCCGACCCGGCCCCTGCACGGGTTCAACCCGTGACCTACAGGGGAACAATGCAGAACAGTCCTCCGCGTTCTCCGGTAATGCATAATGCGATGGTGAGCAGCTCATGCAGAGGGTAATGCGTTCAGTGTTAGAGGGAATCTGATGGTTGTACCATTGTATCCCTCTGAGAAAGAGCTGGCTCGGCCCCGATCCTTCCATTAAAGAGCGCCGCGGCGGTCGTGGAAAAAAGCCGAGCGAGCGCCAGGAGAAGGCTCGGCCAGTTGGGTATGTTTTAAAGGGGTGGAGGGGCGCCCCAGATAAAGAGGGTTAGCTGAGTAAACAAATAATAACCACAGGACGACATGTTGTTATCGTAGGAGCAAATAGCTGGCCAATAGCGGGCCTGACTGAAGGAAGTCCGGCCCTTCCTTTGTGACATTTTCCCACAGTAGCGGATCTATCACTTTCTTGGCCCGAAGAGCCAAATTCAGTAACGCGACGGTCCGTATGGAAATAATTCAAAAAGATAAAACAAACACATAACTTTGGGATGAGGGTCTCTTGAGGGACAGTTGAGAAGTCTCAGAGACTCCCAAGTGAAGCGTGATTCATGCGTGTTTTCACGTATCGGCGCGGCGCCTCCTGTTCCTGATTTGGCGTGGGGACGGCGTCTGCGGAGGTTTTAGCACCTCCGCGCGGCGCTCTCTCCGGGGCCGGGTTGGAACCCAGGACCGACAGAGTGTGGAGGTCCACTGATGTCACCCCGTCTGGGGCCTAATGAGAACCAGCAGCCATGTCGAATTCCTCTCCGCGTCCCATCTGGAATTAATCAAACAAATATGGCCGCTAAAAATAGACCTCCACTTGGGAAGATGACAGCATGGATTTAGTGCTAACTGTGTAAATAGCATGCTGTAGATCTTCACATTCCTGCCTCGCTCTATGACAAAACAGGATTTATGGGGTTTATTATCATTTAACTCAAGTAAATTCAAAAACAGGGATGGGTAGAGGTTCAGGGAAAATGGGATTATAAAATGATTAGATGTACGGTATCAAACATGAGTTTAAACGAGAACTGTTTGTTAAAATTGAAGGGAGTCATCTTATTTTTACAGCGGTTTTGGGCTAAAAATCCAAAAGCTATCATCATCTTATCTTATCCATCTCCTCCTCTTACCATCTCCAAATTCATACTCACGTTATGTACTACTTCCAAACCCCCCCCCCCCCCCACCGAACAGAGTGAATGGACCATCCCAGTCCCACAGCAGACGTACACTGAGTCTGAGTCTGAGTCTGAGTTTGAGTTTGAGTTTGAGTTTGAGTTTGAGTCTGAGTCTGAGTCTGAGTCTGAGTCTGAGTCTGAGTCTGAGTCTGAGTTTGAGTCTGAGTCTGAGTCTGAGTCTGAGTCTGAGTCTGAGTCTGAGTCTGAGTCTGAGTCTGAGTCTGAGTCTGAGTTTGAGTCTGAGTCTGAGTCTGAGTCTAAGTCTGAGTTTGAGTCTGAGTTTGAGGCGATGGACAGATAAATGGCATCATCACACAGTTTCACTATGGTTTTATTACTGCTTTTTTTTTTTTTTTTCACCATCTTCACATTGTACCTGTATGTTTCACATGTTGTATTTTGTGGAATATACGTTCAATTTTCTCCCATGTCCCTGAAATATGTAGGGGTGGGACCTATTCCCCCCCTCTCATTGCTCTCTGTAAAGCGCATTGTGTTGCCTCTGTGTATGAAATGCGCTATACAAATAAAGTTTGATTTGATTTAATGTCCAGTCGATCTTTATCGGCGATAGATATTCAAGCACGCTGCTCTTGTGCCACTCGCAGCTGTCACCGTTCAGCGTTTCTCAGGGACACACAGGGGGTCACTTTTGAGGATCTGTTTTACGCTGCCTCTAAATGTACAGGACAGCGCGGAATCCTGGCTTCAGCAAAACGTTCAGCGAAAGGGTTTGGTTGTGGGAATATAGTAGAAAGAGGTGTCTGTGTAGAGAGGCTTGCGCGTGTGTGTGTGTGTGTGTGTGTGTGTGTGTGTGTGTGAGAGAGAGAGAGAGAGTGTGCTAAGGAGGCCATGAAGTGGAGGCTTAAGTGGTCTCAGAAAGGAAGGAAACCATCTCTTCAGAGCGATGTAGTTTAGCCTAATGTGTATCGCTAATCGACTCAGCATAATTCCGCTGTAATTCTCAATGTTGTACACCTTCTTTTTTTTTTACCATACATGGTACATGATCCTTCACAGCTGGTCTCAAAACGGGGTGTAGTATGGTGAATATACCCTTGCTATAGAGTCCTAGACCCAGATAGCAAGCGGATGTGTAATGATTCTGGGCCATATATGGGCCGGAACTAAGCCACAAGGGCCAGATCTGGCCTGTATATGGCCCAGATCCGCTTGCTATCTGGGGAGTATACATCTATACGGATAGCAAAAGTTCTAACGATTGTAATTACAGTATGAATGTCGATGACATTTCGGTTTTGGCCGAAGGACATTACTATGATATCCGCTTCAGAATGGCCGTCGTTTAGGGATATGATTTGTTTGACATTAATCTTCATTCGGGTTGAATCGGTTGAATAGGCCACAGGCATGGAGGGTTTTGTTTTTTTTCCAAAACGGAAAGATCTTCCGCTGCCGGCAAAATTATTCATGACTAGGAGCATAACCATCTCTGAGAGTTCGGTCGAGAGGTCAGAGTTCATGACAGACAATCATTTCTTGCATTTCTCATTCCCATTCCAGAACACCTCGCTGCCTTCAGAACACATACTGTACACACACGCACACACACACGCACCCACACACGCACACACACTCACACACACACACACACACGCACACACACACACACGCACACACCACAGCCTGCTGAAGAAGCGATAGCCCGCGCTCCCCCTATCTGTTGTCCATCACTGTCACTTAAGATGGGGAATATGGATGTGACAAGCATGAGTGGCACTGAGGGGTGACAGCAGAGCTAACAAACAGGGTCCTGTTGTCACATTACCATATCCTCTCCCTGCCTGCCGGAAACCTCCGGAACCTTCCTGGGGAGACGGGAGAACCAGCCAGGAGCAGGAGCTGACTTAAAGGCACAGTCCGCCATTTACGCATACCAGCGAGTGATGGGTCAACCGACATAAAAAAATAAAAATACAGCCTTCGATTTTTTGGGGGGGTTGGCGATAATTTAAGACGGTTTAACTATTCTCATTTAAGTATTTGTAGGTTAAGTTACAGGCCCAGGGGGCCCGTCCCATTCCTGACATTCTCGTAAATATCACTGACCGGGGCTTTAATGCTTTCCTGAGGAATGCGTTGCTTGCCTCAACATCTGCCCGACACATGCGGTCAGCCTGTAGCAGAGACGAGGCTAATCAATTGATCAGAATCTGGACCGGACAGCCAAGTCTGTCGCAAACCTGAGGCTAGCTGCCCTTTAATACATGTGGAGTGTCGGAAAGCTGATGATATATGGGTGGGTGGGGGGGTGGGGGTCGGGGGGGGGGGGTAATAAACCGGCACATGGCTCTTAACGCGCACCCGGAAGTGAGGCGTGATGAGACTAAGCCGTATTTCACAGCGCTAATCTGTTAGCGTGAATTCCCTCTCCTTCCTCCACCATACTGCGCTTGCGAGTGGAAGATCACGGTTGGATTACCCTGTTTTAGTCATGTCTAAGAGCTCTAGTAATAAAAAAAAGCCTTACTTTTAACTCCATATGCTGAGTCTGAATTATATTTTGGGTGGTGGGAATATAAATAGGCCATGAAGGTTCCCTTCTTAGCGAAAAAGAAAAAAGAAGAAATTCTCCTACACCAGAGTCCTCATCATCGCCATTCACTGGCCAAGAACGAGAGCTGGAACTAACCCACAAACACTTCTTTGACATGGTGTGAAGTCAGTGTAAACCAACGCCATGACACAAAGCGCATACAGTTAAGTGGTAATAAGGAGAGGTGTGAGTTGGACCGATCCTCCGACCGCTGCTGCCAACTGTTGAGCGCACGCTACCGTGCGCTGAAAGGGGGGGTCTTCAAGCCCCCCCTTGATTTCCCGCGATACACAACGGCGAGACCGGCCACCGAATCGTCGGCGCTCTCGTTAATAGCTCGGCGGGTCGTGGCGGTGTGGCGGGGTTAGTTGTGGCGCCCGCCCGTCAAAGCCTGGGCAAACAGAAGCCCAGATTCCTCCCGTGAATGAACATCTGTTCAGCATCAGGCCCGTGGACCGATCCACCCCTTCCCTCCAACCAGATCCCTGAGCAGTTCTCTCTCTCTCCATCTCTCTCCCTCTCTCTCTCTTTTTCTGTACGTCCATCTATCTCTTTTGTGCTCTTTGCTTCTTTCTCTCTCTGCCTGACTCTCTTTTTTCTCTCTCTCTCACTTTCTGTCCCTCCCTCCCTCCCTCTCTCTCTCTTTCCCTCTCTCTCTCTCTCTTTCCCACTCTCTAAGGGGGCATTATTCTGGGTTGCCAGGTTCCAGCTTTCCTTTTCATTTCCGTCATCACCCCTCCCGATCTAAACACACCTGGTCTGGTATGAGTCCCCAGACGGCCATAACACTGGCAACCCCACGGGCCGTAAAGTCTGGGCACGGACACGCCCCTCAACCCCCGCCCCTCCCCCCCCCATCCCCGTTTCCAGATCCCTATTATGCTTGGAAACATCAACACGTGTGTGTGAACACACAGGGTATTTATTTTTTAGATCTTACGGACGCATTCCTCGGGACAACCTGAACCCCCCCCCCCCCCCCGGCGTGTTTTCAGAGATACACGGTAAAAACGAAGGTCGGAGATCGGGATACGCGCCCCCCCCCCCCACACAGGCAGCTCTGTTGGGGTGATTGAGGAGCAGTGGCAGCTCCGATATATTCATTTCTGGTGTGATTTGCATGGTGGAACAGCTTTGCCACTGTTCGCCATCCAGGTATGAATGCCCCTCTCTGTGGTCAGGGGAGAGAGAGGAGACGGGGATATTTGAGTGTTGAACGTAGCTTAATGTTTGGAAAGATAATCTGCAGGATTTGGAGTCCGGGCTCTGGCGAGGTGTTGATGTTGGGCTTCTCGGGCCGGACTAGGTGCTGTAAGAGAACATCAGATAGCAGAGCCAGGGGGAGGATCCCACCCTGGAAGATGAACAGGCCCCCTTTGTAGGGCCAGGTAATCCATATTCCTGAACCCACCCTCGGTTGGGTGAGGTATGCAGGTGAAGAATATCCCTAGAGAAGCCTCTCTACTCTGATGCTCTTGAGGGACTCATAAAAGCTGCCGTTGTCTGGAGCTTTGAACAAATACTCGGCCATCAAGAGCGAAGCACATACAGTACGATAAAAGAAATCGAAATTGAAATGTCCACGTGCCGTTAGGACACCTCGCTCTTATTCCAAAGAGGGACGCATAATGTAATATTTCATGGTCACATTATTCCCAGTTGTACTGGGGGGGAAAAAATCCTAATTTCCTGTATAAATACGTCTACAGTTTAGCGGCGCAGTCAGAAACGCGACGCTACAGAGCGATGAATACAGTCAGTCATGATGGCGCCCGCATATCTCTCCCCCCATACATCGACGTTCTACAAAACTCAATAGCCTTCCTTTGACAAATGGCAGCCTCTCACCATGGAAACCCCCCCCCCTCCCTCCCGGACCCTTGCGAGGCCGCGGTTATCGGGGGGCGGGGGTGGGGGGGGGGGCTCTCATGGTCTCACGGAGATGAGACGTCGTCTGGTTGATGGCTTGCTCTGATACGCGGACACGCCAGGCCCATTTAGCCGTGAATAATGTCCGGGAGTGAAAGATCATGGGCGCTGAGCTACAGACCCCAGCTGATAAGGGTAATGAATCCTAACGAGGTCGGCGGAGATAACGGCCAGCGAGTCCAGGATGGAGGAGAGGCCATCCGTCTTACCGGGCGCGGCCGTCTGCGATCGGAGGAGGAGATGTGAGAGTCGATGCTCTCATTGACGTCGGCGAAGACGCACGCGAATAACTCTCAGATCGCTGGCGCGCTGTAAATTCTGAATATCGTACGGCTAAGAAAAAGTATGATTTTTGATTTGATACCCGTGGATCAACGCGAGCTTTAAAGGGCGCGTCAGATCGACCCTGTCTCAACGCACCGCAGAGTCGGAATTATCATTCATTTTCAAGTAGCGATGAAAATGCCGGCGGAAAGAAATGGGACGTTCTATTGGCGTGACCTTTGACTGCTATCAACCGTTTGGGAGTTCCGCCCTCCATCCCCCCCCTCCGTCAGTGTTCAGTTCTCCGTCCGACCCCGCCGGGTCCCAGGGCCACGTTGAGGCGGTGAGGGGGGGGGGGGGGGGGGGGTGGAGGTCACGACCCTGTATCTGACTGGTCCTTACTTCCCAGAGTGCACCAGGGCGGACTGCTCACGCTCCTTATCTCTGCGCCTTGCCCACGCCTCCGAATTCGCGGCCACCGCTAGGTGAGGGGTGGGAGGTGGGGATCACATGACGGAGAGCACTTCAAGGACCACACACTGACCTCAAACGCAACTATCCCAGATAGCAAGCGGATCTGGGCCATATACAGACCAGATCTGGCCCTTGTGGCTTAGTTCCGGCCCATATATGGCCCAGATCCGCTTGCTATCTGGGATAGGTCACCTACTTCTGCTTCTAGGTTTTCTCAGTTCCCAGATAGCAAGCGGATGTGTAATAATCCTGGGCCATATATGGCCCGGAACTAAGCCACAAGGGCCAGATCTGGCCTGTATATGGCCCAGATCCGCTTGCTATCTGGGTTAGGTCTAAAGGAAAGCGGGCTGTATTGGAACCAGAGGTTAGTATAGGACATGATCCCATCCCTATGAATCTGTAAGTATGCGTGAAACTGCTGAGAGCTGTTTGCAATAAGAATGAATAATGAATCTAATGTCTTATTACTGAACAATCTGGACCATTCATCTTGAACTGATATTTGCACATGTAGGCGGGCTCTCGTGTGTGTGTGTGTGTGTGTGTGTGTGTGTGTGTGTTGTGTAGATAGATAGATACTTTATTGATCCCCCCAGGGGGAAATTTGGCATGTGTGTGTGTGTGTGTGCATCCATGCAAACATGCGTGTGTGTCTCCATGCGTGTGTATGTTTGTGCATTGTGTGTGTGTTCATGCGTGTTTGAGTGTTTATCTGTGGGGCAGCAGAACTAGTTTTTTGTTTTTTTTGCCTTGACGGGTGTGGGGGGGGGGGGTTAGGACGATTCTGAGGGCCTTGCATTGCCAGGGGCCACAATATCAAATCAAATCAAACTTTATTTGTATAGCACATTTCATACACAGAGGCAACACAATGTGCTTTCCAGAGAGCAATGGGGGGGTGGGCATAAAGCGGATGTGTAATGATTCTGGGCCATATATGGGCCGGAACTAAGCCACAAGGGCCAGATCTGGCCTGTATATGGCCCAGATCCGCTTGCTATCTGGGTAGACAATCCTCCGGTCTTGGAAACTCTCGGCAGCTCTTGGAAACCTATGTCTCTCCGCTGTAAATAACGGTCTGTACGTAAGTACGTAAGTGCCGTGGAGGATTGTGCTTTTAATGGGACGCACACACAAGCCTCATGAGAGAGCTGACTCGGTGCTGAGAGTGTGTAGTCATTGGCGGAGTTCACAGTGAGTGTTTTTTTGTTTTGTTTTTTTACTACTCCAGATGATTTAGCAGGGTTTTCTGCGAAGGTGATTACCAGGTACCTGCGACTTTAGCACTGTCCCGGACATTTTAACCACCCTGAAGAATGGTTTGGCCCGGCAACGCACCCCCCGACGTTTAGGTCTGGAAATATGCGTTGGAGATAAAGTTAAAGTCTAAAGGTACATTAACCCCCCCTTCCCCCCCGCCCCCAAACACCCCCTACCCCCCCCCCCCCCCCCCCACACACACACACACCCAACGTGAGTGGTGACCCTCGTGGGAACGGGACGGCTTTCGCATACGCCGTAAAAACGTCAGAAATAATGCGGCGCAGAACACATGACGTGATGCATGGCGGTGTGCTGGGCATAACATGCGCGAGTTAAGCCCTAAATCAGCCGTTTAAAAACCCTCCATTTCACATGACAATCAGGCACGCCGCATTCCCAGCATTCCTTCTCGGACCTGGAGGAAGATTCCACCCTACCCTCTCATTAGACGAGGGCTACGCGATGACAACACTGACTTAGACAGATTTACTTAAACGTTTGATGTGGCGTGTAAATATTTCTCCGGTGTGTCACTCTGGCGAAGGACGGTTTCGTTATTGACACGGGACGAAACCTGACCTCATTTTCTTGGGAAATCCTCTGGTGATTCTTTGATTGTGGTTGTATTAAAGTGACTGTAAACTCGGTTTGAAATAGTAAAAATGCATATATGATATGAAAGTTTAGTGTTTCATTAAGTATCCACAATAATCAGAGTCAAAACAAACCTTCAGAACTGTTAGAAAGCCGAGTTCAAAAACAGCTCAGTTTGCTGCTTAGACTCAAGACTGCGCAAATGGAGTTTTAACGCATCACTGTACGCATCACAATGTGCGCTCACCATTATGTAAGGCCTCATGACATCACCAGGCCATGTTTTAAAAATCAGGAAAATAAAAATGTTGAAAAACAGTTTACAGGTATATAATTCCACAATTCAGTGCAACATAGTTCACAGACTTTCTGCACATTTTCAGCAATTACTTTCTAGCATGTAAAAAGTGTCTCGAAACAAATATCAGAATTCACTTCACAGTCACTTTAATCTTTGTTACTGCATACAACTAGACTTCTTGCTCAAAACACACTTTACCCCCCCCCCCCAACCTCAAGCTAACCTAATCCCAACCTCAAGCTAACCTAATCCTAACCACAAGCTAACCTAATCCTAACCACAAACTAGTTTGTTCAATAGACATGTTCCAAATGTTGTGGTTGCAGATATTGATCTGTTTGGCTGAGGTTAATGGGGGATTATTGAGTTTTGCACGTTTTATTTAACCCAAACGGACTCTGAGGGTTTGGTGTGACAAGCGCACAGCTGGGTGCGGCGGCACCCCCTGACGACCAGAAGCCCTGGGGGTGAGCAGGGGCACTCAACACCAACACCAACGCCGCCAACAGTATTATTACTATCATTAGTTCTAGTAAAGATGTGTGATAATAATTGGAAATGTTTCGAAGGCAAAAAAAAAAGTACAATGATTTTACAGGTTTTCAATTCTTAAAAAAAAAGAAAATCACAGGTTGTATTGATCGGTTTTGATGCTTTCCCAGATAGCAAGCGGATCAGGGCCATATACAGGCCAGATCTGGCCCTTGTGGCTTAGTTCCGGCCCATATATGGCCCAGATCCGCTTGCTATCTGGGTTTGGACTCCGCTCTTGTGCTGTAGGGTCACCCAGTGTCCTTGACTGGGGATTCACGGAGGTCCAGTCATGTCCATTTGGCATCGGGGCCTTTCTGGGGCAGTCTGTGTGTGTGTGTGTGTGTGTGGGGGGGGGGGGGGGGCGCTACAGTGGGCCATCTCACATGTGATAATTGCTTCAGCGTCAACAGTGGGGGGCTCTGGGAGGAGAGAGAGGCGCACACATCATCATCTTTTCTCGTTCTTCTACAAAGACACATCATATGATCCAAATGTTGCCTGGAGTTTTGAAAGGGACATACAGTATGCTAACTCGTACATGGAGGACACACACAACATGGTACAAAATAACGCTATATCTGTAGCCTACAGTAGGTACCCAGATAGCAAGCGGGTGTGTAATGATTCTGGGCCATATATGGGCCGGAACTAAGCCACAAGGGCCAGATCTGGCCTGTATATGGCCCAGATCCGCTTGCTATCTGGGTATAGCTACAGTAATGATTTTGTTAAATTGCACAAAATGCGTCCATGAGAGGGGTCTAGAGACTTCGCTGGGTCATCTCCCCTGGGGAAATCCCCATTATTGAATTAAATTATGCGCAGGAGAACACATGACTGCCGTCTAGAGAAATCAATGGCGAGCGTCTGTCATGATGAGATAGCGCCTTGCCCAGGAGATCCATCAGGAGCAGCAGAGCAAACATCTACGCTAATTAATTAGCCTTCACCACAAGCACACTGAACACTAAAGGCTAAAGCCGCTAACCAGTTCTTCATATGTTACCACAACCACAACTTCCACTGTATGCTTTTCAGCACACAGATGTGGGGGGGATATTATGGTTATGTGGCCTATTTCTTAAAAACCCCACCCTCCAGGTTGCTATAGAGTCAGACCGTAGAGAAGCTAATCATTAGGCACGGCCAAATAAGCTGAACATCTGTTTTTCCATACTGGTCTTAGCTCATTTGGTCCATGCTGTAATTCAGTAGCACACGTTTGTTGAGTGTGGCGATTCCCACATGACATTACACAGCTGGCTGGCCCGGGAGCTAGGCCATGAGGAGTTACCCCGAAACGCTTCTGGAGTTACACTCCTCTCCCCCCCCCTCCCCCTCTCCCTCCCCGCAAGCGAGCGGAGAAAAAGAATGTCCACCGCGCCAATTCATCACGCCGCCCGAGACGCCGGTCCTGTTCTGTTTCGACCTGTCTGTGTTTGGGCTGTCGAAGTCTGAGCAAATACACAAATCCAAGTAATGATTTTGGTGGGTTTTTATACACGCGGCGTGCGCACGTTCCTGGGCTCCTGCCTGTCGACTGCGAGCTGACAGCTCCGGGTCGTGATCGACGCCGAGCCTTCGAGGCCCAGATGCCGCTCGCCGCACCCCGCTTTGTTCTTTGTAAATGTTTACACGCGGTATCCAGTGTTGACGTTACCCTCTCCCCTGTCGTTCGCAGGAGTACATGAACACCCACAAATGCATGGAGGAGCTTCTCAAACAGCTGGAGGAGGAACGGAGAGGTGTGAGGAGGTAAGGACGCTCCTCGCTGCTCCTTCTGACAGATGTGGGGCTGCAGGCAGAGACATCAGCAGCTGCCTGCAATCCATTCCCAGAGAGCGGCAGCAAGACAATGTTGTTTCGTTTGGAAGTGGAGACAAGCTTTGTGTCCGGACTTGAGAAATGCCATTGTGGGACAAACCCCCTTAAAAAGTGTCTGACAAAAGGGAGAGTTTTTTGGCCCAGTGTGTGTGTGTGTGTGTTGGAGTGGGGGGGCTCGACTGGGACATTTCTCATGGAGGGGTCTTCTGGGGGGGGATTAGGCAGACAATGGAGACAGAGAAGCATTGAGGAGATGGCAATCTAGTGACCTTGGCCCTCAGAGCTACCCTCAGTCCTCACAGTGTCACTACGCCCACAGAAAAGGGAGACAATTTTTTAAACTTCACACCCCCATTGTGCCGCCTCTCTCCGTCTCAATGGGGCTGGTCCCCCCCCCCCCAACTTTCCAGAGGTCATTTTCCCCCTGAGCGAGCAGGTTGGGGGGGGGCCAGGGAGAAGAGTCACCAAGAAGTCCCAGGCTGGGAGGAGGTGGTGGTGTGTGTGTGTGTGGGGGGGGGGGGGGGGGGGGGGGGGGGGGGTCATTGACCACTGACCACGGCCTTTACTAGCCTGGGTCGCCTTTCAATGAAAAAGGGCCGAGGAAGTGGTGTGTAAAGGCGTAATTGCCCCAGCCAACCCCCTGCTCCCCCCCCCCCCCTCCACCCCGCCCCCTCGGATGAAGAGAGATCTTCTTCTTCTTTGACACCCGAAGTGACCTAATGGCGGGCTGGGACTGTGTCCGTCATCTCCCCGAGGACCGTCCTGACGCCGCGGTCCTCACTTCCTGGTTGCAAGTCATGAACTTGCCCGGACGCTCATGCAGAGTTTCCACGACACAGTAGCCGATTGACCATACAGCAGTTTTGTGCCTTTTTTTGTCCAACGGCTGATTCCACCCTGTAAAACGCGAACGCGATTCAAAGTCGATACTCCCGGGTCTTCGACGCTTGACATTTAATCACTTGGACGCTGAATCACCCAAAGGAATTAGGTCATCCGCCAATAAATGCACATTAACAGCGCGCCGATGCAGGGACTCGAAATGGAGACTTCCTGTCCACAGATCGTTGGCTTTTCCTCCGACGTCGCCAGAGTCTTGGTAGTGACAGTGACAAATGACTCCGTCAAGGCCTTTTGTTGGGCTGGAGAGGAGAGCCCGGTCACCGAGAACGCCTCCTTCCCTTATTAGGCGGCGTCTCATGGCTACGTCGCCGAGAAATCGTTGGCCTCCCACCCCTCCAACCCTTAGAATATGGACGCCATCAATCCGTCGGGAGGAGAAAGGAGAACCACTTACATTCCACTAATTCTGGACTTCCTCATTTTATGACCTAGTGACACAATGACTTCTTTTTATTTTCCTGGCACTACATGATAGGCTAGTTCTGCACAGTTGAGGGAGCCAGCTAGAGGCATGGGATATTTCATTCTAATTGTACAGTAATTGCACACTTAAAACAACTTGCTGCAATTCTAATGCTCTGGGTGCGTGAACAATATTTCAGAATTAATTAAATTGTGTACTCTCGTAAAAAGACAAGAGGATGTGTGTTTCTCCTGCTCAGATGTCAAACGCATCTGCTGTGTGATCGTACGGTAGTCCTCCGAAGCACCCCCTCTTCTCGGTTAATGCTGGCCAAAACGAAACACAAAACCCCAGTGGGGTACCGCCCTGTCACTCCTCGTCATGCCATTAACTAGCATCACTTCCCTGACCAACACAAACTAAAGCTTCGCGTCTACAGCGTCGACATCGGATGGGACACGTCGAGGGGAGACGAGTCAGATGCAGGGTACTGTAAAAGCTCGGCCGAGGGTTACAGACCCAGATAGCAAGCGGATCTGGGCCATATATGGGCCGGAACTAAGCCACAAGGGACAGATCTGGCCTGTATATGGCCCAGATCCGCTTGCTATCTGGGCGAGTTTCAACACCCCCCCACCCCCACCCCCGAAACATCCTCTCCCCAAATACGTCCGTTCGTGTGGAAGTATTATTTTGTGCGGTGTAAAGTAGTAGTACGGTACACGTCTAAAAGTGTGAACAGAATAAGAATACCCAGATAGCAAGCGGATCTGGGCCATATACAGGCCAGATCTGGCCCTTGTGGCTTAGTTCCGGCCCATAAATGGCCCAGAATCATTACACATCCGCTTGCTATCTGGGATATCTGCTGTAGTGGCCGGCGGAGAATGAATGTGGCGTCATTATCGTTGAATGACAGCTTGCCTGGGGCTTCTTAGGAGCGCAGACGTCACTGAGTCCCGGGACATATGGATGCTTTGGGAGGCTAAAAAGCATGACGGCCTGGCTAGGAGAGGGGTCACGTGGCCTCCGCCAAAAGCTGCTGCGTCAAGGGAACCGGAATGTATAATCTTCCCCCGCCTTGGATTAAAACAATACAGATTAGTTCCTCTATCCCTGGTCTGTCCTTTCTCTCGTTCTCCCTCTCTCTTTTGCATTTCCTGGGTCTCCAGTGTCGACCGTCCTCGGGGGATGTGGGGAGTGTTTGTGTGTGTGTGTGTGTGTGTGTGGAGGGGGGGGGGGGGGTCATCTGTGCCAATACTGTCCCCATAGTGAGACACATGGCCTGGGCTGGTCTCACCTGCTTGACCGTCTGGGTAGCTGAGCAGATGGTGGGTCCCTGTGACCCCTGTACACCTTGGAGGACTCAGGGAGGATGCCGGCACCCTGCTGAGAGGGGGGGGGCGCCGGGGGCTGGGAGAGGGGGGGGGGGGCTGGAGGGATGGGGAGCTGGAAGGAGGTAAGGAGGGAGCAGGGGGGGGGGAGGAGAGGGAGAAGATTGGCACAGCTGGAGGCCTGAGCAGGCCCGGTCCGTTGTGCTGTGAAGGCCGGGCGGCAGTCCAGCTGCGAAAAAGATGCTAGCGGAGACATCTGCTGATCAATAGACTATTAGTCATCTTTAAGGGGGGGTGGGGGGGGGGGGGTACACAGAATGAGACATGGGGCTCCAAATGGCAGGAAGGAGGTCAGATGCTGGTTGAATAAGTTAATACTGCAATAGGCTCTTTCATTGCAGGTGTACGGGTATACAAGTATTAATCTAATTACACAAGTATCTAATTAGTTATCTCTATTGCTTGCTGGCCTGCAATACAACGTTGGGTATGAAAGTATTAATCTAATTACATTACAGTCATTTAGCTGACACTTTTATCCAAAGCCACTTACAATAATTGCATTTAACGTAGAAAAAGCCAATGTACTACTACTTGCCAGAACTCGCAACTAGTCATTAGTTGCAGTATCTCTATTGCTTCCTGGCCCAGAATGCAACTGGGTATAAAAGTATAAATCTAATTAGTTATCTCTATTGCTTCCTGGACTGCAATACTTTTTTTTCCCGTAAACATTCATCTTTCTATAGCTGTCCTTCCCTTGTCCGCTTCGTCCAATCTTGACCACAGCATTCTCATGGCTTTCCTAGGAATCTGGACAGTTGCCATGAGAACAGTATGCTCGCATGTGAAAGTTTAGCTTGGAATAGAATTTGTCCGTGATAAATATTGACTTGGTTCTCCCTAATTTATCGAGACCACAGTAGTCCCGTGGCAAACTCGATATAATAAATAAACATCAGCTTAGTTTAGATGCCATTCGGGGAACTGTGCCATTCAAGCCTGCCTGTTCAAAAGAATTGTCTTTGCTGAGAACATCTTCTGTAGCTGACTGAGAAGCTCTTTGATGGGGAGAGGGAGCCTGTGTGTGTGTGTGTGTGTGTGTGTGTGTGTGTGTGTGTGTGTGTGTGTGTGTGTGTGTGCATGCGCGCGTGTGTGTGTGTGTGTGTCTGTGTGTGTGTGTGTGTGTGTGTGTGTGTGTTTGTGTGTGTGTGTGTGGGTGTGTGTGTGTGTGTGTCTGTGCGTGTGTGTGCGTGCCTGTGCGTGTGTGTCGGTTCACGGTAGTGATTACAGGACTCTGATAGTGGAGGGTTTTGCTGCTGTGTGTTTTCAGGGCGGGTGGTAGGAGAGGGGGGGGGGGTGAGTGGAGCGGGCGGGCTGGGGGGTGTGGCTTACAGTACGACTGCAGTGGCTCCGTGAAGCTACTACAAGGCATCTCTACTGCAGCCTCAAAGACGCCTCTAAGCCAGCCGGGCAGCTTGGCGGGCGCGGGGCGGTTTGGGTCTGTGGAGATGAAAGGCTCTAATCCCCTGTGGAAGTATGCGTCGGGCCGGGCCGGGCCTAGAACATTCTCCAGACGAGGAGGGAGGAGGAGAGGGGCTTAAGCCTCGCCTCAGCACCCCGATCCAACGCCCAACAATCTGCAGTCCCCACTTGGGTGAAGGCCACGCGTTTTACAAGTTTAATTGGATCACTTGACCGGTCCTAATGCTCTAATTTGATAAGGCTCAATCCCAGCGAGGCCTACAACGATCCGATGGTGTATTTGCGGGCCTCCAGAGTGAAGGACTTAGCCTAATCCAACTGTAAGAGGTCGGTTTTCTCTTGAGAGTTCTTCATGAATCAGAATCCATAATTATCTCAAAGAGCGTTCACATCGTTTGTGTCTCCCTCGGCTATCATCCCGGCCTCTTTTCTCCCCTCGACACAATTTGGCACTGATGCGACTGAGTGAAATTTTGTCCGTTTGGTAATCAACGGTTTGGCCTCTTTTAAAGTCCTTCCATGTGTGATCTGTGATGAAACCTTCCAGCGGGTCGAGTGTTCATTCATTATGAGTTGATTGAAAACCGAGCGGTGGAAATAGCGAGCAGCGCTTCATGTCTTCCACATGCTACTAGCACGAAGCTAATCCGGTTTCGCTCGAGAGCGCAGTGCTGCGTTGCGCATCGGTATGCATCGTGCGGATGTACCGCGCGCAGGCGTTATACCCGTCAACGCGCAACTGGGACCGTCGTAGAACCCGATGATGAAACGCTGGATGCTATTGGAGGAATTAGCAGAGGCGTGACACCCTACCTGACCCGTAACCAAGCCCCCAGGGTTCGAACTCAAAAGTGAAGGCGTATTGAACCGCGCCATCTTGGCAAATTCCGCGTCGTTTGATTCGATAGGCCTTCAATAGGCCTTCACTTTTGAGTTCGAACCTTTTTTTATCTAGGCCAAGATGGCGCGGTTCAATAGGGCTTCACTTTTGATAGCGGTCAGTGAATGGAGTGGCTGTATCCAGTTCTATTAACACATCCATGCCCTCAACACACACGTCTTCCAGACCGGCCCGTAGGTAGCAGCGCACAGCACATACACAGACTACCGCCGCGGTCGCTAGCTAGGTGTTCAAGCACCGCCAGGCAGCTGATTTATCGGCGTGGTCGGGCCATACCAAATACATGCATCAGTTTTATAGAGCCGGTGATAAGAGGAGGTTAATCGAAGGGGTTAATGAAACAGTTTATTGAAACGTTCTCAAGGTCACTTCCGCCACCACACAGACCCACGTATGTGTCATAACGTACAGTAGAGCCCACAATGCGGATTGAGAGCACTTAGGACTGATTTGCTGTGCTCAA
>NC_140245.1:24524900-24549173 GCF_949987555.1 Borostomias antarcticus | reverse complement strand
ACACGGAACCTCAGGATGCTAGAACCCGGGCAGGGTAAGAACAACACCGCTTTCCTGCTTCCACAGAACAACTCGGCTGCTCCGATCACACCCATACAACACCTACAGCCTACAGCTCCGCGTCGGCTTCGCCAAGTTGCTGTGTGTGTGTGTGTGTGTGTGTGTGTGTGTGTGTGTGGTTTTGCAGTCTTTGCCGCGGGCATTTGTGTATCGTCTCCCCCCTTTAAATCGGCTGCAAAGTTAAACGCGTGTTCCCGTGACTGTATCAGGCTACAACACGATCAACGGTGTCTCCAATTCTCTTTGACGCGACGAGTCGCTTTAAACCGCGACCGTGCGTCCTGAGACGCGTGTTCCCGTCTGATTAGGCTACATTTCGGATCGCAGTCCCGGTGCCATGTGCAGAAGATCGGTCCCGGTTTTGCGGGACGTGTTCATTGGTCGGTGCAGAAGCACGGTGGGGAGAAACAGTTGCGCAGCCCCCCGCTGTCAGTGGGAACGGCACGGGGACCCGAGCAGTAAACCGGTTTAATTCTGATTGATCACGGAGGGCAAGAGGGCCCAAACAAGTAGCTCACAGAGATTTGTGTGGTGGAATGCTGCCTACACGCCCCCCCCCCCCTCTCTCTCTCTCTCTCTCTCTCTCTCTCTCTCTCTCTCCCTCTCTCTCTCTCTCAGATAGATTAAGATTAGTATTTTTTCTCCTCCCATGCAGTTTGCTAATCCTTCTCTGAAATGGCAGGGAGCGTTGAGCTATGGATTCCGTGCGTTGGATAGCCTACCCAGATATATCTCTCTCTCTCTCGCCCCATGGGCTTGTTGGGTCTCTCATTACACATGGAAAACAACACAAACGAAAGAACGTAGCCTAGTTTTCTGATTGGACACCCCCCACACACGCACCACACACACACACGCACCACACACACACGCACACACACACTGGTGAGAGGGCACCCAGGCCTTCCATATGGCAGGACCAAGGAGGGTTAGAAGGCTAGGCTAGGGGGCATCCCTCAAACAGCCCCTGTATGGTAGAGGAGTGTGTGTGTGTGTGGGGGGGGGGGGGGGGGGGGGTAGGCTACACACCCTCTCACACACCCCTCTCCACTAGTGTGACAGACTGAGTGACAGCTTCCATTTCTGGCTACTGCTCCTTGTAAACATAGCTGAGCCTGCAGATTTATAGCACAGCGTGGGAGGTTGACATTTTTTATTTTGGGACTTTTTTTTTGTCTTCCTCCTCTCTCCGTGGTGTTTTGACCTAAAACCGGCCTCTCGTTCGCCTTCATTTTGAGTAAAAATAAATAAATAAATTCGCGCCAGCGTCAAACATTTCTGTCAACTGTTTTTCTTTTTTAACAGTGTACTTGAGAATCGTCCGGGGTGTCTTAATCGCTCAAGAGTTCTCAAGTTCAGCCCGACTAGCGTTTCCACGGTGAACAGCTGCGGTGTTGCCGCCCAGTTTGATCCCCTGCTGGACCCTGAAAACATCTACCTGTGGGATTATAATCTAAGAGGATTATAAAGCGCAGAGATTTGATTTTTATGGAACTAGAAACTGTCAACACCCTGTCCCCCCCTGTGTGTCTGACTGAAAACATCTCAGACATCATCCCCCTACTTTCTCACCATCCAGGATGCGTATGGGGAGTTGCAGACTTTGATGTGAATCTAGCCAGAGTCAAATCAAATCAAAACCGCCATCTCCCAACGCATGGAGCCAGTTCTTCGCCGGACACATTTATTGTGGATTGGTTTATAGGAAATGCCGTGTGCATGTGCTGGATCTCCCAACATGTCCCATTATGTCGTAATCCTCTTACTGAGGTACTTCTGGGAGAATACTGGCCAGATAGGAATGTTAAAAGGTGGCGTGTCAGAGGGAGTGCGTTGGGCTGTGGGCGTGGAGTGGCGGGGAGTACCATCAGCTGTTGATGGCGCCATGAGCTGCACGCCCACAACAGTCTGCCCGATTCTGACGGCGTGCAAACATGGAGCCAAATCCAAAGGGTTCTGATCCAGAGAGATGGAGAGAGAGACAGAGAGAGACCTTTTGACAGGCCAGAGGTAAGTGTAGCAAGATTCATTTACAAGTATCCCCCCCCCCCCTCTCTCCCTCCCTTTCTCTCCCTTTCTCTCTCACTCTCCCCCTCTCTTCTTCTCTCTCCCTTTCTCTCTCTCTCTCTCTCTCTCCCCTTCTCTCTCCCTTTCTCTCTCTCTCTCTCTCCCTCTCTCTCTCCCTCTCTCTCCCTCTCTCTCTCTCTGTCCCTAACTGTTCTGTTTCCTATTTCCCCCTGTGTTCTCCTCCCCCTCCGTCTCCCTGTATGTGGCAGCACTGTGTACTCAGAGACTCTGGGTAACATGGGTTCTCAGGTCAAACTGAATTACTGAGGAATGTTCTCCTCTTCAATTCCCGCCCTCTCAGGGTCCCAGCATGGGAGCGTTCCCCCTTCAGCGACGGCCAGAATGACTCGTTTCATTTTTGGAAGCGGGACTCCTGAGTTCCCACGGGCTCTCCCACCCTTCCCCGAGGTCCCCTCTCCCTCCCTCTCGCCCGCCCGAAACCAAAGACGACGGCGGCGTGAGGCGCGTTTCCCCCGGGGGCTGTTGAGACGCGTCGCTGTCGCTTAGTCGTCCGTTTCAATTTGCCGGCCGTTCACCTCGGTTAAGAGCGTCGTGAAGGCGTTCCAACCCCGGCCTGGTAGGCGTCCTTCTTTTTGGGAGGCCAGGCAAGCACGTGGGAACTCTAGAAACAGCCCCCGGGTCCGAGGGTGTTGGAAGGCTCTGCTCTTCTTGTTCTCTCCGGCAGGGAAGGTCCAGATCGGTTGGGGGTCTGACTTTGCCCCCATTTTGTTAACGGTCCTTCAACTGACTTTGAGAAACGGTTTGGTTTCTTGGTGAACTTGATTTAAGACACCGATGAAACTACTACTATTACTTCAGCTATAACTGTGGTGTCACATATCATGTATACCGCTGGTCGCCTATTTACCGACAGGCATTATCTGGTCGCCTATCATGTTGTGCTTTACATCGTGGCTGCGTTCCCAATCGCATACTACCCTACTATATAGTATGCCAAAACAGGATGTAGTATGTCCCAATACATAGTATGCCACATGCAGTATGGCAAAAATATTTCGTCGTATTTTGCAGTATGCACGCCAGCAGGCTTTTCTGGCTATTCTGACCCACAATCCTGTGCGCAGCGGAAATGTGCGTCAAATGTGCGAGTTGTGACAGCTGTAGATGAATGTCGCGTTATGGACAGCGACGGATGTGGGCAAATTTCAAGGCGCAATGTTATGACAAGGTAGTATGTCCCAATTGGATGCCTACTGCTTGCAAAGTACGTACTTTCTAAGGGCAGCTGTAGTAGGTACTGGTAGTAAGTAGTAGAAATATGCGATTGGGAACGCAGCCCGTGTCTCACGGCAGGGCCCTCTATGTCCCTCGGTTCTCACACTCTGTTCATTGTTGGCGTCCTACCTTTGGAATGTGTTGTCACTCTGGAGAAAAACATTAAAACTTAACACACTGACACTATTTATAACCAATAAAAATAAGTTCAAGTGTCAGCCAACAGCGGATTACAGCATCCTCGCTAATCTGCCCAGAGACAGGCTGTTATGATCTCCCCCTGATTGCTTGATGATGTCATTAGAGCGAAAGCATTCTTGTGGTTTTTTAGAAGGCTGGTTGCTCCATGTGAGTTCACTAAGGTGTAAATCTTAATGGCCTACTGTTCTGCCTCACTATTAAAAAATGGCTTTTTTCCCAATCAGGTTCGGTTCCAAAGGCGACGTTTTGATTATTTCTCTGTAATGACAGTTTCTTGGCAGAACTATCTAGTCTACCGTGTTTTCTGTGTCCATGTGGGGATTAACTGATAAAACTAGCAAACATCTTAATTCATGGGGAAAAGTCTCACAATAGATGATAGACAGTATGTGATACAACGCTCTCACATGCAAACATGTTCATGAGCCAAGCATCCGATGTGACTTGAGTGCCCAGATAGCAAGCGGATCTGGGCCATATACAGGCCAGATCTGGCCCTTGTGGTTTAGTTCCGGCCCGTATATGGCCCAGATCCGCTTGCCATCTGTGTGTTCACGGGCATCCTTCTTCCCACGCATAACTTTCAACATCTCGCAAATCTACCGATAAGAACTGCTACGAAGACAGAGCTCCTACGTAAACATTCCCTTGTGTTATTGCCTACGGTATATCTCACCGGACGATACGAGGAGAGGCGTTTTTGCGAGACGGAACCGTTAGTGACGTCCGGAATGAGCTGGGTTTCATGTTGAGGTCGGCCGGGGTCGGGAATGTCAACAAACTTCAGCGCCCGCTCCTCCTATTGTAAATCACAGGGTAATTGTGGGAGAAACGAGGAGACCTCGTCCACTCAGCGGGGTTTGGGCTCAACACTGGAGTGGGATAGGCTGATGATGTAAGCTCTATAGAAGCCCCCCCCCCTTCTCTCTCTCTCCTCTATCTCTCTCTATCCCCCCCTCTCTCTTTCTATCTATCTCCCCCCGCCTCTCTCTCTCTCTATCTATCTATCTCCCCCATCTCTCTCTATTTCTCACCCCCCCTCTCTCTCTCATTCTCTATCTCTCTCTCATTCTCTATCTCTCTCTCTCTCATTCTCTATCTATCTATCTATCTCTCTCTCTCATTCTCTCTCTCTCTCTCTCTATCAATCTATCTATCTATCTATCTATCTATCTATCTATCTATCTATCTATCTATCTATCTATCTATCTATCTATCTATCTATCTATCTATCTATCTATCTATCTATCTATCTATCCTTTATCTATCATCTATCTATCTATCTATCTATCTATCTCTCTCTCTCTCTCTCTCTCTCTCTCTCTCTCTCTCTCTATCTATCTATCTATCTATCTATCTATCTATCTATTTTCTATGAGCCATGTTTGTAGTCCCAGAGAGACAGGGGCCCCTGAGGGCCCTTGCCAGTGTTCTCTCCACCTTTGTGTCTATTGTAGGTGAGGGACTCGTTTGTCTGCTGCCGTAAAGAGGGACACCGTGTTTGCGCAGCCTCTCTAACGAGGTGTCGACTCCACAATGAGAGTCAAATGGCCTTTAGACAGCAGAGGATGAGTCAGCAGAAAGGAGGGCTGCATGGAGGCAGGCAGGCAGGCAGACAGACAGACAGACAGACAGACAGACAGGCAGGCAGGCAGGCAGGCAGGCAGGCAGGCAGACAGACAGACAGATAGATAGACAGACAGACAGACAGATAGGCAGGCAGACAGACAGACAGACAGGCAGGCAGGCAGGCAGGCAGGCAGACAGACAGATAGGCAGACAGACAGGCAGACAGACAGACAGATAGGCAGACAGACAAGCAGACAGACAGATAGGCAGACAGACAGGCAGACAAACAGACAGATAGGCAAACAGACAGATAGGCAGACAGACAGGCAGACAGACAGATAGGCAGGCCGGCAGACAGACAGACAGATAGGCAGGCAGACAGACAGACAGACAGACAGACAGACAGACAGACAGACAGACAGACAGACAGATAGACAGGCAGACAGACAGACAGACAGATAGGCAGAGACAGATAGGCAGGCAGACAGGCAGGCAGACAGACAGATAGGCAGACAGACAGGCAGGCCGGCAGACAGACAGATAGGCAGGCAGGCAGACAGACAGACAGACAGACAGACAGACAGACAGACAGGCAGGCAGACAGACAGACAGACAGACAGACAGACAGACAGACAGACAGACAGACAGGCAGGCAGGCAGGCAGGCAGGCAGGCACACAGGCAGACAGGCAGGCAGGCAGACAGGCAGGGTAGGCAATCAGGCCTGAGAGCCAATGCAAAGCATGTGTTGACTGACTGTCACGTGTCTGCCACACACACACACACACACACACACACACACACACACACACACACACACAATCGTCCCAGGGAAGGAATGTGCAGATAAAGACACCTTTCTAGTCTGGAGAGTGATACACACGTGATTACGTGTCGGAGCATGAGTGTCAGACTGAATGTGGCGTGATAGACTGAATAAAAACATGGCTCTGTCATTGTGATTGTAGCACCGTGTGTGTGTGTGTGTGTGTGTGTGTGTGTGTGTGTGTGTGGGGAGAGGTCTGTGTCTGTGTTTATATCCATCCCTGCGGTGTTTATCCTATGTAGTGTCTTCAGCTGGGAGGGGAACTGAGGACACTACTCGGAGTCCCGGCGGCGGATGATCACACTTCCTAACGGATGAGGTCAGCCATGACACGGAGAGTTAGAGAACAGCTAGGCAGACACTAAACAGGCAGGGCCAATCCCTACGCGCCGAACACATTCCAAACAAACCGAGTAGCTAGCCGTCGTAGAAGATGAGAGTTCTTAGGCGATTTCACTAGCTGGCCTGTGTGAAGAAAATACTTTTGAATCGTTCAGCTCGTTGGTTATTCTCCTCACTGTCTTTCCACGAATGTCCTTGGAGAACGAACTCCGTGTCCAGGAAGTATCCCTTCAGTAGCGACGCGGCGAAGCCGTAGAACGACAGAAGGGTTCCTTCTTTGCGTGGCGTTTCCCGGGGAAGCCGCATCGCGTTACACCTCGTCCGTTACCGATGGCTGCGGTGAGGAAACACTCAGGTCTTTGAGCTGCCCCCCCCCACACACACACACACACCCCTTCTCAGCTTCAGGGGTGTGTGTGAGGTGATGACATATGGCTCCAGTCCCCTCACCCCCCACCCCTCTGCCCTCCTGTGTCGTCCAGGTCTGAGGTCAAAGCCCAGAGTGTGTGTGTGTGGTGGTGGTTGGGGGGGGGGGGGGGGGGGTGTTGCAGTGAACTGTGACCCCCCCCTCTCTGTAGTCGGGGCCGTGGTTGCGCGGCAGCCCGAGAGGGGACAGGGGCGGACATTGTTCCTCATCAAACGACCGAGAGCACTAATTGTCCCTTCCGCCACATGAATGCATTGGAAGGGGGGGGGGGGGGGGACTCCTCGTCCAAACATCTCTGCCCTCCACTCAACGCTGTGTACTCTGGCGGTCGAGTCAGATCCAGATAATGTTTGGTTTGCTCGCAGTTTATTCAAGCCTCATATTATGGACATTGGACGGATGGATAGAACTGTCTCCTCTCCGGCCGCAGGTCTGTCCTCTGTAGGACTCCGTCTGTCCCAACTGGTGTCTTAGTTCCGGCCCATATATGGCCCAGATCCGCTTGCTATCTGGGCAGTATGTCATGCCTGTAGATGATTACAAGCGGATATTCATGTTCCCGGGCCAGTGTGGGTTTTGATTTGATCGTACCTCCAGATAGCAAGCGGATGTGTAATGATTCTGGGCCATATATGGGCCGGAACTAAGCCACAAGGGCCAGATCTGGCCTGTATACGGCCCAGATCCGCTTGCTATCTGGGACCTCGGCGCCAGAGCGAGACAGGAGAAAACAAAGCCGGCGCAGCGCTATCTCTCACGATGAGAGTGACAGACAAAGCCCCCCAGAAATAAAACATCACTCGGCTGGTTCAAACCGGCGGTACGCACAAGTAGGTATAATACTACGTACGGTATAATAAGGATGTCAAACCCACAGCGTGGCGACGCCCACCGCGCAGTTCAAAGACCGTCTCCCTCTGTTCCGACGTGTCGGTTCACGTCGGGCAAATAGCATCGCGCCTCCCTCCCTCCCTCCCCTCCGACTGATCTCGCCACCCCCCGTGAGATCGTGTCCTCGCACGCCGCGACGCTCCGACGCCCGACTGTAGCGAAAACAAGCGCGCCTGTTGTGAAGGCTGACGCGATCGCAGGAGGAGGGGGTGGAGGGAGAGAGGGAGGGCGCGTCGGTGCGGATCCGGTAGGGATGCGACACGCGGGGGCGTCTTTTCGCCGACCGCGGGCTCTGAGAGGACGATAGAACGGGGGGGAAGGGAGGGTTTGAGGTTGTTACGGCGAGCACGCGACGCGGCGGCGATACGGCGTACGGATGAGGCCCGGAGGAAAGGATGGTGTGTTGTGGGACTGGGTCGTGCGAGGCGTGGGAACGACGGTGGAGGAGGTGTGTGTGTTGTGTGTGTGTGTGTGTGGGGGGGGGGGGGGAGGTGTCAGGTGGTCCGGCCCGCTCCGCTGAAGCGTGACGCCGCCTCGCTGCTCACCATCGCGGCGGCGTCGACACCCAGACAGCAATCCGATCAGGGTCATATACAGGCCAGATCTGGCACTTGTGGCTTAGTTCCGGCCCATATATGGCCCAGATCCGCTTGCTATCTGGGTCCAAGTGATTCCAGGTCACCGACTGGGATCCGCAGGGGGGCCGGCCACGAGCCAAACTACGTCTGCTCACGCCGGGATCGCCATTGGCTAATGGAATGTACTCTTCTAGTTGGGTTCAAAGAGGAAGAAAGAGAGAGAGAGAGAGAGTGGGAGAGGGAGAGAGAGAGAGAGATTCAGTGGATGCAGTGCAGAATATGATGCTCAATCTCTTCTTCTCACATTTATGAACCCAATAGTACACACACACACACACACACACACACACATCGCACAGCACACGTGTACGCATAGGCCTCCTGCACAAAGTACACATTTTACGCACCGCAAACTACCTGGTTTAGTACGTCCACGTGTTCAGTCCCTGACAGTGGAACGCGATGTAGAGACGGCGCTGGTCTGTGGTCGCTGGTGGCTCATTATCTGACCAGAGCAAGGGAGAACATCACGATTTATCACCGGGAGGATCACGGACGAAGGGTTGAGATTTATGGCTGTTTGTCATAATGGCCCTTCTCCTGCCTCCGGCTCCGCGTGGGCCCCCGACGACGGGCACGTTTACACAGCTGCTTAAGGTTTGTAGGGAACCGATCGGCAAAATGTCCAAAAAATCGGGACGTATTTGAAATGTAAACGCGGCATGACTTCAGAGTTCAATATGCTAAACGGCCGCCGCCGCGTGACCCTGGCTTACATGAACGCTATTAACATTCCGCGTCGTTTCAGGGTCTGCAATTGGACACAAATGTTGCCATTGACTCTGTCGCTGAGAAATACTGTTTTGACTGCTGGTTAAATATGTACCAATTACTATAATTATGTTTAACACAGAATGTCAAATTGCTCTATTTTTGGCAACGCTTTTCTCGTGGCTGCACAGTTGGCTCGTGTTTCTCTGCCTCTGTTACAAGTCTCTGCTTAAGTGGCCTGAAACTTAACCCCTTACAAGCCTGACTCCGAGCCATAACAAAAGGGCCGAGAGAAAACGAGAGCTAGACCAGCCCTGGTTAAGATAACAAAGAAGTGGGGTGATAAGTTGCAGGAGTTTCTCTGAGGGTAGTAGAGCACATCCGGGGTAATCTGAACGGACGCGCTGGATTGGGTGACTCGAGCGCGAGTTGCTGTGTTTCAGGTGTGCACACACACACGCGCGCGCACGCACGCACATACATAGTTTTCACATTTCTCACAGCTCGGGCACACAGCCTTTGTGTGTGTGTGTGTGTGTGTGTGCACGCGGGTGGGTGCGCCCTTCTGTGTATGCGTGTGCCTGTGTGTGTGTGTGTGTGTGTGTGTGTGTTAACACCCTATTAACACACACACACACACACACACACAGCTCAACTTCCAGCGTGATGCGCCGCCCGCCCGACCGATATGCCAGGCTTAGTCTTGCGTAATTACCCCGGCGCTGATTTGAAAAGCCACACAGCCTCCGTGGCATAAAACACCGGGAGTCTCTCTCAGTGTTCAGTACCCTGTAGCTACTGTACCGTCACCAACCCTACCTGCTTTTTTGTGTGGTATTTTTACAGCCTTTCTCTGGGGTGGGGGGTTCCCCTCGGTAAGTCGACGAAGAAGGCTTTGTTTGTTGAGCTGTACGCCGCGGCTAGACAATAGCACGTGCGGTCGGACTATTACGTGGCGCGTTAAAGTACCTCAGCGGTGTCATTGTTGAAGCTTGTTGCCTCGGGACAGAAACCCATTTGTAGGGTATTAAGCCGTGACTAATGCTGATTGTTACCGGTGGGGGTCATCGCGGCGGGGCCCACGAGACCGCAGGCTTCTCGTCTGGGTCCGGCCGACAGACGGGTACTGTTAGCTACCTGTCCCAAGATGAGTCGTCGGTCTCCGGGTCGCCTCGGGGAAAGCCGTCGACAGAAGATCTAATCTCCGAGTGCCGGCGGAATGAGCTCCGATCTCCACAGCGGGAGAACGCGCTCGCGCTCGGGTGCCGATGTAGAGCTGTGCTATTTTCACCCGTTGAGCCTTGTGTATCTGTCGCTCTGTGTGTGTGTGTGTGTGTGTGTGTGTGTGTGTGTGTGTGTGTGTGTGTGTGTGAGCTCATCTGTTTACAAGCGTGCGCGTGTGCTTGTGTGTGTTTGGAAGGTTTATGCACTGTGTACGGACGGGATTTTATGTTGTGGCGTGCTATTTCCATCCAGACAGAACCGCCAGCTTGTTTGGTGCGCGCGTACCGTAGTAAATGCCCCAGTGCCCCCTGGGAGTGTTGACGTGTTGGCAGGGCCGTTTGGCAGAGGCCAAGACCCCAGACTGAGCAGAAACAGAGGGCCCGATCCTCACTTAACTGTGGCCCAGTGAAAAAACGATCAGCCATTCTCACTCTCTCTCTCTCTCTCTCTCTCTCTCTCTCTCTCTCTCTCTCTCTCTCTCTCTCTCTGTTCTTCTGTTCAGGGAGAAGCTGGATGTGGCTCGCCTGCAGAGGGAAGTTGCACGGGGCAAAAGCAAAGGAACAATGGTACAGTTGAAATTCTGTCTTAATACTGCTCGCTGACACACACACACACACACGCACACACACACACACACACCCCACGGTTGATACACACACACCCGGCCCTGAGCGTACTGTGCTGTATGTGTGTTTTGCATGCATTGATGCGCGCGTACGTACGTGGTCGCAAACCCACCACATCTATCCCAGATAGCGAGCAGATGTGTAATGATTCTGCGCCATATATGGGCCGGAACTAAGCCACAAGGGCCAGATCTGGCCTGTATATGGCCCAGATCCGCTTGCTATCTGGGATGCCAGGCCTCGTCCATCAGCGCATACTGCAGGGGGCATGATTGCACGGCGATTTCAGCGGGTCTTTTTCGGACGTCCAAAAAATATCCAATTAGGAGCCAGAATGAACGTTTTTTTAGACGTTCAGATATTGAACCCGTTTTGCACGTCCAGAGACGTCTTAGAGGGGTCCAAGCCAGAGAGAGAGAGAGAGAGAGAGGCCCAGCCCGGCGTCCAGATGTTTGACGGTCGTCCCCAACGCACTCCTCTCATAGGACAAAGCTGACGGATGGCGATTTTTCCCGGGAATCCGTCCTCGTGCGTGCGTGTCGGGGGAGGGGGACACGCTCGATATCGACTTCCACAGTTACGGCTCTGAGGAATGCATGCAAGCGCGAGGTCACCGACGGGCCGAAGGTCACCGAGGGAGCCATTGCACGAGCGACCGCGATACCGGAGTCACGTGGCGGCGCGGCGCCCGACTCACGGGCTCTCACAGTCGGTCGGTCGCCGCCGGCGTGTTTACCACCGCATACCTCGCGGCCCGCGTCAGCGTCACGCCTCGGTGTGTCAGCGGGTCCGCGGTCTCTCCCGGCCGGCGATATCAGCACGGCTGTGTGTCGTATCACTCCGAGGTAGCGTAGCCTATCGGCTGCCTGGCAGGCTGCCTCGCTGGGACACTGGGGATAAGGACAGTCTCTCCCACTCGGCAAGTGTGGATGCCATGCTAATTACCGCTCTGCTCTGTGTGTGTGTGTGTGTGTGTGTGTGTGTGTGTGTGTGTGTGTGTGTGTGTGTGTGTGTGTGTGTGTGTGTGTGTGTGAAGAGCACGGTGAAGGACGAGTTATCTGTGCCAGACAGCGGGGAGAGGGAGAGGATGAGAGGATGAGGAGGATGAGGGGGACGAGGGGGTGGTGGGGTGGGGGGGGTATCTCTGAGCCCCATTTGAAATTGGGATTATCCCTCCCGGACCCCCGCCTGCTCCTGAGCCCGGGCGCGGCCCCTAATAGACCAGAAGGAGGAGCTGCGTCGGGGAGATAATTGTCAAAGCGCTGGCGTGGTGCGATCTGCTCATCATCTCCGCCCTCAGACCGGGCCCCTAGAACCTCCCTCCCCTCCTCCCTGCTCCTCCCTGCTCCTCTCTGCTCCCCCCTGCTCCTCTCTGCTCCTCTCTGCTCCTCTCTGCTCCTCCCTACTCCTCTCTGCTCCTCTCTGCTCCTCTCTGCTCCTCCCTGCTCCTCTCTGCTCCTCTCTGCTCCTCCCTACTCCTCTCTGCTCCTCTCTGCTCCTCTCTGCTCCTCTCTGCTCCTCCCTACTCCTCTCTGCTCCTCTCTGCTCCTCCCTCTTCCTCTCTGCTCCTCTCTGCTCCTCTCTGCTCCTCCCTCTTCCTCTCTGCTCCTCCCTGCTCCTCTCTGCTCCTCCCTCTTCCTCTCTACTCCTCTCTGCTCCTCTCTGCTCCTCTCTGCTCCTCCCTCTTCCTCTCTGCTCCTCTCTGCTCCTCTCTGCTCCTCCCTACTCCTCTCTGCTCCTCTCTGCTCCTCTCTGCTCCTCCCTCTTCCTCTCTGCTCCTCTCTGCTCCTCTCTGCTCCTCCCTCTTCCTCTCTGCTCCTCTCTGCTCCTCTCTGCTCCTCCCTCTTCCTCTCTGCTCCTCTCTGCTCCTCTCTGCTCCTCTCTGCTCCTCTCTGCTTCTCTCTGCTCCTCTCTCCTCCTCTCTGCTCCTCTCTGCTCCTCTCTGCTCCTCTCTGCTCCTCCCTGCTCCTCTCTGCTCCTCCCTGCTCCTCTCTGCTCCTCCCTCTTCCTCTCTGCTCCTCTCTGCTCCTCCCTGCTCCTCTCTGCTCCTCCCTGCTCCTCCCTCTTCCTCTCTGCTCCTCCCTCTTCCTCTCTGCTTCTCCCTACTCCTCTCTGCTCCTCCCTCTTCCTCTCTACTCCTCTCTGCTCCTCTCTGCTCCTTCCTCTTCCTCTCTGCTCCTCCCTACTCCTCTCTACTCCTCTCTGCTCCTCCCTCTTCCTCTCTGCTCCTCCCTACTCCTCTCTGCTCCTCTCTGCTCCTTCCTCTTCCTCTCTGCTCCTCTCTGCTCCTCTCTGCTTCTCTCTGCTCCTTTCTGCTCCTCCCTCTTCCTCTCTGCTCCTCTCTGCTCCTCTCTGCTCCTCCCTCTTCCTCTCTGCTCCTCTCTGCTTCTCTCTGCTCCTCCCTGCTCCTCCCTGCTCCTTCCTCTTCCTCTCTGCTCCTCTCTGCTTCTCTCTGCTCCTCCCTGCTCCTCTCTGCTCCTCCCTGCTCCTCTCTGCTCCTCCCTGCTCCTCTCTGCTCCTCCCTGCTCCTCTCTGCTCCTCTCTGCTCCTCTCTGCTTCTCCCTGCTCCTCCCTGCTCCTCTCTGCTCCTCTATGCTCCTCTCTGCTCCTCCCTGCTCCTCTCTGCTCCTCCCTGCTCCTCTCTGCTCCTCTCTCCTCCTCTCTGCTCCTCTCTGCTCCTCTCTGCTCCTCTCTGCTCCTCTCTGCTCCTCCCTCTTCCTCTCTGCTCCTCTCTGCTCCTCTCTGCTCCTCTCTGCTCCTCTCTGCTCCTCCCTGCTCCTCTCTGCTCCTCTCTGCTTCTCCCTGCTCCTCTCTGTTCCTCTCTGTTCCTCTCTGCTCCTCTCTGCTCCTCCCTGCTCCTCTCTGCTCCTCTCTGCTCCTCTCTGCTCCTCCCTCTTCCTCTCTGCTCCTCTCTGCTTCTCCCTGCTCCTCTCTGCTCCTCTCTGCTCCTCTCTGCTCCTCCCTGCTCCTCTCTGCTCCTCTCTGCTCCTCCCTGCTCCTCTCTGCTCCTCTCTGCTCCTCCCTGCTCCTCTCTGCTCCTCTCTGCTCCTCTCTGCTTCTCCCTGCTCCTCTCTGCTCCTCTCTGCTCCTCTCTGCTCTTCTCTGCTCCTCCCTGCTCCTCTCTGCTCTTCTCTGCTCCTCTCTGCTCCTCTCTCCTCCTCTCTGCTCCTCCCTCTTCCTCTCTGCTCCTCTCTGCTTCTCCCTGCTCCTCTCTGCTCCTCTCTGCTCCTCTCTGCTCTTCTCTGCTCCTCTCTGCTCCTCTCTGCTCCTCCCTGCTCCTCTCTGCTCCTCCCTGCTTCTCTCTCCTCCTCTCTGCTCCTCCCTGCTCCTCTCTGCTCCTCCCTGCCCTTCACGTTGTAGTTGAGACGGATTAAAACGCTTGCCGACTTTGAAGTCTAGGGCGAATTCACTAAAGCAAATTGCGCCCGCTAATTGCACCATTATATTGCGCGTCAGTTGCGCCCGCTATGTGCTCCGTTTTAAAAACCTATTCACTAAAGACATTGCGCTAATAATATCCCAGCGCAAACACGCCCATTCGGTGTTTGCGGCTGAGTGCAATTTGCTGCTGATATAGGAAATGACTATAAATACTGCGCATACAGCGCATACAACTCGAAAGCATATCATTGGACGATGGCAGACAGAAAAAGAAAGATACGATTTTCAGACAGCGAACTTGAAGGCCTCACGGACGAGGTTCAAAAACATGTCTCACAGCTTTCCGCAAAAAATATCACGACTGCAGCAAAAAATCATATTTGGGGTTTAATTTCCCAATCAGTCAGTTTGTGTGTGTAAACGCGGAAGACTGCAAACGGAGGTGGAATGATTTGAAAAGACGAACAAAGGAAAAATTGTCATTTTATGTTATGCAAGTTGCAGCACGATGATCTGGCATACTTTTGGGGGAGTGTATAACATTGCCCCACCGGTACGATCTAGGCATCTAAACGGCTTTTCAGGATTCCAAATGTGCACTCAATCACACCGCGCGTCCTGATGTGAGCCCAGTTGTACGCCGCCTCTCCAACGTTGGAAGGATTACGCACGGGAGTCATCATCCATGGCTGAAGATGATACCTGCCGTCACCTATGATACAAAAGCAAAATATTTTCAAGACCATTCAAATAAAAAAATATTGTGTAGGCTATGTTTTTATTTATTTATAGGCCTACCTATATCGGCCCCCAGCCGTTCAATGAACAGCTATAGGGAATGCGCAGTTTCGCGTATAGACTATTATACGCACAGTTTCGTGCTATGTAGGCTATTATAAGTATTATTCATTGGGGGAGCTTGGACTCGCTGGGGACGGGTGGAGAGACGCATAGTCTACAGAGCCTCCACAGACGCGACTTCATCCTCCAGTTGGCTGAAGAGCTGCGCGCTCTGGTGTCCAAACAGCTACCGCGGTGGTTCTAGTGTTAAATCAAAAAGTGACCTTCTTCTAAATATTCTCTCACGAACAACATGCCTGGCATTGCGATGCCTTCGCCTCGCAACAATCACCGCTGCCATGATCAGCGGACAGCTGGCCGCGACACACCCCTTGCGCTTAAATACCACCACGTTTCTGAAAACGGTATTAATTTCACTTTAACTGCGTGAGGCAATTTGCGCCGATCTTTGTGAATTGGGCGGGTTTTGCAATAATGTTCATTTGCATAGAAAGGGGAACATTCTCCGCCCATATTACCTAATTTAAATATGAGCTAATAACACCGGCGCAGAGAAACGCAATGACGAACGCAACGCAGTTAACACCGTATTTCACCCTTTGCGAGGGCTTTGTGAATAGCAAACATAATTTTTGACTTATTTGCACAGGCTTTGCGTCAGGAAAAGCTGCGCAATCCTTTAGTGAATTCGCCCCCAAGTGTGTGTGCGTGTGTGTGTGTGCGTGTGTGTGCGTGTGTGTGTGCGTGTGTGTGTGTGTGTCTCCTGGAGTGTCTGATGCCTCTCATCCAGTCTAGGTGCCACAGATTTCCTCTCTGTTCTCTGTCCCAATTCCTTGTACTCTCTCTCTCTCTCCCTCTCTTTCTCTCTCCCTCTCTCTCCCTCTCTTTCTCTCTCTCTCCCTCCCTCTCTTTCTCTCTCCCTTTCTCTCTCTCCCTCTCCCTCCCTCTCTCCCCCTCTCTCTCTCTCTCTCCCTCTCCCTCTCTTTCTCTCTCCCTCTCTCTCTCTCTCTCTCCCTCACTCTCTCTCTCTCCCTCTCCCCCTCTCTCCCCCTATCTCTCTCCCTCCCTCCCTCTCTCTCTCTCTCTCCCTCTCTCTCTCTCTCTCTCCCTCCCTCTCTCTCTCTCTCTCTCTCTCTCTCTCTCTCTGTAACCTGATCACAGAGCAGGAATGCCACTGGGCCCTCCTGCCTTTCTGCTGACTCGTCCCGTAGGGACCCGCCGCTGCGTTACGTTACACCGCCGTACGACTGCATTGCGCAGGAAAAGAATGCGAAAGGAATCTTTATGGTTTTCGCGTGGCGCCCGGGCACGCAGGCACCGCCGCCGTCGATTGGCCGACCCGGTCCGCGCCACAACATGGCCGCCGCTCCGTGTAAATAGCACAACATTAACGAGAGCGTTAACTCTGGGTAGGGTCGGTTTTAGTCGGGGTTCTGGATATTTACCGCCTTAGCTACCGCCAGTGTCATGACCCTTGAGCCTTAAGGGCTTTTTAACATTCTGGTATGGGATTTCAGAGATTCTTTCATTATAACTAGTTAGAGCCCAGATAGCAAGCGGATCAGGGCCATATACAGGCCAGATCTGGCCCTTGTGGCTTAGTTCCGGCCCATATATGGCCCAGAATTATTACACATCCGCTTGCTATCTTGGAGAGATGTAATTATCTCTAAAGAGAGATATCCTTCATTTGCGTTGATGTGGTCCAGATACCAGCATAGTGAACTTCCTGTGTACGCGTGTGACCCAACGGGCGTTGAGTACCGGTGACAAGCGAGACGCTGACACAGCCACCAAACCTGTCTGTCAGCCCAACATCCTGTTTCCTCGTCAGGAGACGCTCCTTAAGACGGGTCCAGGAAGCGCCGCGCCTGCCCCCCCCCTCCGCCCCACCCCACCCGCCCACACCTCCAGACCTGAACACTCTCCAACCTGACAGGGACAAACACCCCCCCCCCCCAGAAGGGGATACCGGCCGCGGCTCGGATAGCTCTGTTTACCCGGCCGCGATCGCTGGAACACAGGGCCCTCTAGTCTCCCCCAACAAGCGTGGCCCTGTCCTCCCCCCCCCCCCCATCAAAACCTCTCATTCAGGGCCCCCGGCCTCCGCTGTAGGTGACGCTCGGCCCCGGAATTCCAGCCCAGGGGAGAGGTGTGGCGTTGGGCAGGGCTGCTCAATAAGGCCTTCTCCTTTTTCCCAGGGTGCCGCGGGGAGGGAACCGAGCAGGTCTTTAGGCAGGATGCTGGTTTTCCTGTCGGGAGAGAGAAAAAAAGAGAAGCGAAGAGGTTTGTGAAGGTGGGGTCTCTCCTGCCGCTGGTCGGCCCGGCCGGTCGGCTGTCCATTAAAAGGCCATTGAAAGCAGCGGGCGAGATTCTGACCGCTGGAAACGGCTGTCTAAACAACACGGGAAAATAAACGCCGCAGTTTGTGCGAAACCGGGTTTATTTTCCTTTCCCTCGTCGTTCGCGCGCACGAGCGCCACGCACGCACACGCGCGCACTATTTAGTTTTTCTCGCACGTCGATCGCCGCGTTCGATGGGTTCATGCTTGAACAAAAACGTAAACGAAAGAAGATTGGATGGTTTTCACATTAGCTCGCCGATCTACTTCTCTGTGTCGGCGTGCGAGGAACTCTGGAGCATGCGGACGCTGCGGTGTCATTCGTGTAGAAAATGCAATTAAGATGAGAACCAAGATAGCAAGCGGATCTGGGCCATATATGCGCCGGAACTAAGCCACCAGTGCCAGATCTGGCGTGTATATGGCCCTGATCGGAGTCTGGGAAGGAACCGACCCGGATGTGAGTGTGTGAGACTGGGGAGAGAGTGTGTGAGACTGGGGAGAGAGTGTGTGAGACTGGGGAGAGAGTGTGTGAGCCTGGGGAGAGAGTGTGTGAGACTGGGGAGAGAGTGTGTGAGACTGGGGAGAGAGTGTGTGAGACTGGGGAGAGAGTGTGTGACACTGGGGAGAGAGTGTGTGAGACTGGGGAGAGAGTGTGTGAGACTGGGGAGAGAGTGTGTGAGACTGGGGAGAGAGGATGGACAACGCAAACCCTAACAGTGGAGGTCTGAATCACTGGACGCCTCGTATGGAGAGAGCTCGTATGGAGAGAGATCGTATGGAGAGAGATCGTATGGAGAGAGATCGTGTGGAGAGAGATCGTATGGAGAGAGCTCGTATGGAGAGAGATCGTATGGAGAGAGATCGTATGGAGAGAGATCGTATAGAGAGAGATCGTATGGAGAGAGATCGTATGGAGAGAGATCGTATGGAGAGAGATCGTATAGAGAGAGATCGTATGGAGAGAGATCGTATGGAGAGAGATCGTATGGAGAGAGATCGTATGGAGAGAGATCGTATGGAGAGAGATCGTATAGAGAGAGATCGTATGGAGAGAGATCGTATGGAGAGAGATCGTATGGAGAGAGATCGTATGGAGAGAGATCGTATAGAGAGAGATCGTATGGAGAGAGATCGTATGGAGAGAGATCGTATGGAGAGAGATCGTATGGAGAGAGATCGTATGGAGAGAGCTTGTGTGTTCCCGCCCTTCTGTTGCTCTCCGTGAAGATTGAGTGTCTAGTACTGGATATGAAGAAGTGAGAGAGGGGTGAGTGAGTGAGTGAGTGAGTGAGTGAGTGAGTGAGTGAGTGAGTGAGTGAGTGAGTGAGTGAGTGAGTGAGATGTGTGAGTGAGTGAGTGAGTGAGTGAGTGAGTGAGTGAGTGAGTGAGTGAGTGAGTGAGTGAGATGTGTGAGTGAGTGAGTGAGTGAGTGAGTGGCTGAGTGACTGGGTGACTGAGTGAGATGTGAGTGAGTGAGTGAGAATGAGAGAGATGTGAGTGAGTGAGTGAGTGAGTGAGTGAGTCATTGAGTGAGTGAGTGAGTGAGTGAGTGAGTGAGTCAGTGAGTGAGTGAGTGAGTGAGTGAGTGAGAATGAGAGATGTGAGTGAGTGAGAGAATGAGTGAGTAACCGAGTCAGTGAGTGACCGAGTCAGTGAGTGAGTGAGTGAGTGAGTGAGTGAGTGAGTGAGTGAGTGAGTGAGTGAGTGAGGTGTGAGTGAGGTGTGAGTGAGTGAGTGAGTGAGGTGTGAGTGAGGTGTGAGTGAGTGAGTGAGTGAGTGAGTGAGTGAGTGAGTGAGTGAGTGAGTGAGTGAGTCAGGGAGTGAGAGAGTGAGTGACTGAGTGAGTGAGTGAGTGAGTGAGTGAGTGAGTGAGTGAGTGAGTGAGTCAGGGAGTGAGTGAGTGAGTGAGTGAGTGAGTGAGCGAGCGAGTGACTGAGTGAGTGAGACGTGAGCAGTGTCAGTGGGAGGTTGTGGGCAGTGGTCTCCCCGGCCGGTAGAGAGAGAGCATCAGCCTGCCTGACAGCTGTTTGGAGGATCACTGGCAGTGCCGAGGTCCGAGGGGGGGGGGGGGGGGTCAGGGGGACTCGGGGGGGCCTCAGGTGCTGTCTCTATAGATCGGTCTTATCAGCCGTGGCCAGGGGACCGGGGCTCCCAGCTCTGCTCCTCCGCATTCAGGGGACTGACAGAGGCTGACAGCCGAGCCTAAATCGCCTCTCCACACGGGGCCCTGGCCGGGCTCTCTGGAGCACATGTGCTCTGGCTGGGGCGAGGGTGATATTAGGGATGTGTGTGTGTGTGTGTGCGTGGTTATTGGGGGGGGATGGAGGGGGTTCTCTTGGCAGTGATAAATGGGCCCCTCGTATGCTTTAACACACCCCGGTGTGTGTGCAGTCGCCCCGTAGCGAGCCGTAACGTATCGGTGGCCCCTCCGTGATAATTGAATTGATGGGGCCCCCAGGGACACGGGGTTGTGGTTCCTGAGTTAATAACACGGCTTTTGGTTTCCTCCATATTTCACAGATAAGTCATTTCCGCGTCGGCGCGTCGATAGCGGGACCGTTTTCATTTGGAGAAGTGGCGAGGCTTCGCCCGCACGCCGTACCAAATACAGCGTACTGTATCAAAGTCTTTTTAGCAGGTTGGAACACATTTAGTCATTATTAGCATAAAATATCAGCTTGAAATACTATAAAACGTAGAGTGAATGTGGACATGCTACAAACGGTACTTACCTTTTTGTTGTTGTTGTTGTTGACACGATAGTGTTTATATTATAGCATTGTTGGCCCTGGAAGTCACATTAATCAAAAGCGTTGTGTTTGCCAGGCGGACAAAACCCCCGTCCCACTAAACCCACGCTCGTCAATACAGACCCTGCCCCCCCTGGCTCGCTGATGAATGAGAGACCAGCAAAGAGCATTGTGTCCCTGGTGTGTGTGTGTGTGTGTGTGTGTGTGTGTGTGTGTGTGTGTAGCAGTGGGCCAAATATACACTCTCAGGCCTTTGATTCAGCAAGAGCTCCTACTGAGGTTTTACTGTGTAATGAAGAGATTATTGAGCGAACGCGCGCGCACACACACACACACACACACACACACACGCCTGTGCATCCACTTTCCCTGATAACATTGCACTGCGGCTTTTCCTCGGGCACAATGGTACGGGAGAGGGGCAGAACCTCTAATTAATTTAGAATCCTCTCCGGGTCGTGGAGGCTATCAGGGGCTTTGGACTGGAGTGATTCACCTCGGAGGTCTAGCAATGCGTCATTTACAATGAGAAACTCACGCTGTCCAATTAATTACAGTCACTACGGTAAAACCTTGTATCAGCGCTAACTTTTAACAGCGTAGATGGGTCTACACAGACACGTTTTCTATCTTTTCGATGCCCCACCGTGGCCACCGCGGTATGAAGATCACGGGTTTTGATCTTGCGTGTCAGCTGAGAGGCATTAAAACGGGAGCTGATCATAACTCATGCACTGTGATGTTATGATCATAACTCATGCACTGTGATGTTATGACGGAGTGGCCTGTCCGCCTTAAACCGGGTAATAGACCCGCTAATCCCAAAGAGGCCAAAGGTTAATCCTGAAATACGACGTATGGTCTGGTCCCAAGGCCTATCTGGCCGTGGCAACTCTAAACCCGTGTTAACTCTTGGTCAAGCAAGTATCTGTGGGAAATCAAGTACATTGTTCGATTCTATGATCAAAATAATACTGTGAACTTTCTTATGTACACTGATGCTCCGGCGTCGGGGCTCTTTTGGGGTTGTGACGCTCTTCCTTGGGAGGAGAGCCATCTACCGGACGAAGAGGGAAGTGCAGGTTACTGACGCGACCATGACAGCCACTGATCTCTCCTCAGAGACGGGATGTACCGATAAATAAGCCTTTTATAAAGATCTCATCACACATTTCTCCTTACAAATACTAGTTCAGCTACTGTTGCTGCTGGAGGTATAGACGTATTTGCTAGGAGCACTTGTAAATATGTTTTCAATTTGTACATAGGCTACTTCAGCTGTGAAATTGTGCAATGGTATTGTTAGGATTCCTGGCTACATAAAGAAATTGTAACGTTCAATTTTAAACTGCTCCCAGGCCTAGTTAAGTTGCTGAAATTGTAAATTGAACAAAAGCAATAGACTGCTTTCAACATAATGTATGTTGTAAAAGCGGGTTGTTATTACCGCACTTGGCAAGGCCCTGTCTGCAGAGTAGAGATTTATAGGGGGTTTTCTGCCTGGGGGGTTCAAGGGGGAGATGTGGACAAAGCTACTGTTCTTTTCTGTCCAAAATCCAGGCTAAACCACCGATTATGATCACTTATTAAATCTGGGGAAGAGAAAAAAGGGGGTGGGGGTTTATATAGGTAATTCATGTTTGTTATACAACAGATTGGCAAAATAAGATCCAATATAACGCCTGTGAAATCTCACTTTGTGGTAGATGTTTACCATTGTAGGCTATACGTTAGTGGCGCCGTATTTGGTGAAAACGCGCACCTGAATAGTTGAGCTGCTCTGTTCTGGTCTAAGAGACATCTGCCGTGATGGCCGGCTCAGCTGTTGGTCTTAACTAAGCAACCAGGCCTCACAATAGAGGGCCCGGGGACTCGTTTGGTCCGGGTCCAGGTCGAGAACTTGGCACGGAGGTTATGATGCTTTATGGTTCTGGAGCGGGAGATTTACGCACGCCATTAATACCCTGACGCACAGCCTCCCCAGTGCGTTGAAAAAAAGGCGCCCGGCATAGTAGCAGATTTACGGCCATCTTGAAGACCAGCGGTGGTTTTAGTGGGACTCGGGTTTTAATGCGGTCTGTCCGACTGCTTCACAGCATCAAACTGCTGTTGGGAGGATTTTCTGCCAAGTCAACAGTGAAACATGACTGTTTACTGGATCTTCAGCACTCTGTGCCCAAACCAGGAGCAAACAAGGTTTATATTGTTCTCCAAAGGGGAAAACTAATGTTTTCTTTACGTTGTATGGTAGCTTATATTCATTCAGCTTTCAAAATGCACTGGACTGCAGTATAACGTTTGCAAACTTTTGCAATTTGCATAACCTGTGAATCCACGTCCCTCAAAGACGCTGTCAGTGTGTCAACTTGTCGAATGTGGGTTCAAATCCCGCCCTGGGAAAGCCCTTAACATGAGTTACACCTCCCTTGCAGGAGTTTGCCTTGATTTAATGTAGGCCCAAATGAAATCACAGGTGCTGAGGGGGCTGTCTGGGGGGAAATGACATCAGTGCTGTCCGAGACTGAAATGTGTCACAAGTGCAGTTGCTGTTCAGTCTCGTGACCACTAGGTGGCACTGTAGTGCTTTTGTGTGGCTTTGTCTGCTGTTACTGGATGAAGGATGAAATTCTCAGAGGAGACACGGTGGATGCATAATTAATCTCAATGGGGGGGTGTGGGGGGAGGGGGCGTGTTGTAAGTGGTCACCATTTACCATTTACAGGAACAGGCAACTGACAGCGGTGAAGCAAAGTATGTCTCTGGGTATTTGACTTGGATTTCAGACTTCATTAAGGGCCTTGCAATTACTACTTCTCCTCGGATCCTCCAGGGCTCTGCTGTTCAGACGCTCTGAAGCTTGTAGTTAGGCTACTGATGGACAGTAGACCCCAGTTGGTCATGTAAGAAATCTATAGTCCGTTAGTACAGTAAAACAGCTATACAGCTGGTCAGCCATAGTCTTTTTTTGTAGTATAAGCTTGCAACATTCCTCACAAGATGACCAGTAGCCTAATGTTTGAGTGGCTTATCATTAAGAGGCATAGACTGATTACTTTTTTTCTACAGAAATTAAAGTTATCCCTGAGTAGAAATGCCTCCTCAGCGAGTTCACAGAGTGCAGGAGTCCTTTGAAGCCAATTCCAATCCAAGGACGGACTCCGCTTCGAGGGACTTCTAAGAAAGTTGGCCTGAGCAGGAGCTGACTCCAATTAGCGGCTTGGCCCCTGCAGAAAGAAGCGTTCAGAGCTTCGCTATTTCTTTTCAACTAATGTGTACGGTCACTGGCCCCCGTGTTTAGCCCAAGCTACATCCATTTTTCTTCTGCGAACGTGGTCCGAAGCCAACAAGTGGAAATTCGTGAAAATGTGCAGGCAGTACAGATACGGCAAGCAATTATGAAACCACAGTTTTTGTGGTTTCACGTTCAATATCCGGGCTGGATGATGGTCCAGTCACCTCACAGCAAGATGGTACTCGGGGGGAGGGGGGGGAGGGAGAGAGAGGGAGGGAGAGAGAGGGCGGGGGGGTACTCCCGGCTGTCTGCTCCCGGCTGCCCTTGGAGGAAGGACGACAGGATGGGTTAAGCACAGAGAAACATTTCATCGGCAACCCTAAATGCGTGTGTGTGTGTGTTCCCATGTGTCGCCCATTACACGTGTGTGTGTGGGGTTGTGTGTGTGTGTGTGTTGGGGTGTGTGTGTGTGTGACAAATAAAGACATCATCGTCTGCTATCCCAGTCAAATAGCATCGTTGATTAAACTAGTTTTGCTCGTTAACATCCAGCCACTAAACACGCCTCTCTCTCCCCCCCCCCCCTCCCTCCCTCCCCCCCCTGACAGCGAGAGAAGCTGATTCACGAGCTCGAGGAAGAACGACGCCTGCAATTGGACAGCGAGAAGCGCCTCCGAGAAGCGACGGAGGACTCTGAGTCGGGCCGCGCGCAGATGGTCTCTCTGCAGCAGCATTTCTCCAGGTAACCGCGGCGATGACGCGTATCCATGCCTGTATCCATGACGACGGGACGGAACCGAGGGGAACGCTCGGCGCGGCGTTTTTAGCGCACGTACTGTACGCGTCCCTCGGCCGTCCGCGCGTGCGTCCCGCGCTGAAGACGGCACCGGCGGCGAAGCGTTGTCAGAATGACCTCAGCGCGGCGTTTGGTTCTAGTTTAGGGTCAC
>NC_140245.1:24507400-24509900 GCF_949987555.1 Borostomias antarcticus | reverse complement strand
AGATGGTCAGGCTAGCCGTAGCAGATAGCCACGCCGCCCTGCTAGCCCCGCCCCTAGCCAAAGCTAACGCCAGCTAGCGGCCCTCGGCTCACCTGGGGAGTGACCCTAGCAGGGGAAAGTGTGTGGAGGTGCAATGAGGAATAGATACACGCAAAAAAAAAAGTGCTGTTCTGTCAAGAGTTATCAGATGTGCGTTTGGAGCCGTGGCTTTAATCAGGACAGGAATTATCAGACCTGACTTCCCAGATAGCAAGCGGATCTGGGCCATATACAGGCCAGATCTGGCCCTTGTGGCTTAGTTCCGGCCCATATATGGCCCAGAATCATTACACATCCGCTTGCTATCTGGGTTCTGAACAAGGTGTATTTATTTTTAAGCAACTTTCAAACTGTAACACCGAGGTATATTATTCAGATCTGTCATGTTTGATCCTCCTCAGTAGTGTAACGTTCAGTGTACCGTATTTCTAACCTAAGAATGGCAAGAGCCTTCCCGGATAGAAAGCGGATCTGGGCCGTATCTGGGCCGGAACTAAGCCACAAGGGCCAGATCTGGCCTGTATATGGCCCTGATCGGATCACTGTCTGTGTTCTATCACCACCATGTCCACCGTCTCTGTGATGAAAACATTGCTGTATCAAAGCTCAGCCTTCATCCACAGCTCAGCCTTCATCCACAGCTCAGCCTTCATCCACAGCTCAGCCTTCATCCACAGCTCAGCCTTCATCCACAGCTCAGCCTTCATCCACAGCTCAGCCTTCATCCACAGCGCCGTTCCTCTCCTGAATGTCACGTTTTTTTTTTTCATCCTCCCTTCTCTTTGTTGTGGTCGGAGGTCGCTACGGCGTACGCTACGGCAACCCCCGCCGAAACGCGGCGCCCCCTACACACCCACAGGTCCGCGACTCCGGCGAATTCATCTTTCTACTCCCTTCGGAGTAAGACGGGCGCGCGGAGCCGAGTTGACCCCGGGGTCACGGGAACCCGGCGAGCGCGAGGCCGCTCCTGTTATTCACGGCGAAATAGCGAGCGCGTCATGTACGGCTCTCTGCACACGGCTCGCCCGTTGCCGCGGCGACATCAAGGCCGTCCTTGTTGCGGTACGGTCAAGGCAGCCAATCACAGTCCGCATCGGTGAATACCCTTTTCAACTCGCCCGGGACCATATGCACACATTCGGCGCCACGCTGTGGAGCGCTCGCCATGCTACGCCAAGAGATCGCAAACCCACCTGGGTCCCAGGGCACTGACCCAATCTTTTTTGTCCCCCCCTGTGTGTGTGTGTGTGTGTGTGTGTGTGTGTGTGTGTGTGTGTGTGCGTGTGTGTCTGTGTGTGTGTGTGTGTGTGTGTGTGTGTGTGTGTGTGTGTGTGCGTGTGTGTGTGTGTGCGTGTGCGTGTGTGTGCGCGTGTGTGTGTGTGTGTGTGTGTTCAGGATGGAAGAGACGGTGAGGACACTGCTGCAGAACCAAGGCGTCCTGGATCAGACCGCCGTCGACACGGTGGACATCATGAAGGCCTACAAGGTATAATAATAAATAATAACATCTACAGTAACCTCTGACCTCTAGTCTCGCACGGCCACAACTTCCTCCACACTTTCAGTCACCAATCACGATGGTCTTGGGCGGAGCTAAGGTTTATTTTTATTTTTTATTTTTTTTACACAATCGTGACTTTGCAAAATAGCGTCGGGGGGAATCTGATTTGTGCCGCTGGAATTGGGCGACCAATGAGAAGCTTATCTCAAAAACCGACATTACATCCGCCGAGCCCGACAATAATGGCAATGTATTTTGTCAATACAGTAGCAGCGTGGGAATTGTACAACAGAATAACAATCACGTAAGGCGTACTTTTTGAAATACCGTACAGTAGCTTTACCCTACCTCTTAACTCTTCTACCTTATCACAGTAGTTAGAATAGACTTTCGACCACCAAAATGGCTTAAATGACCTTTTCTTACTTATCCAAATATATTACCCTCAGTCCTGCGATGCATACATAACCATGCACATAACGATAAAATGGGGGTTGGATGGGGGGGTGGGGGGGGGTGAGGGGGGCTGCGGCGGGCGGGGGGGGGGGGGGGGGGGCAGCCATAAATGTTGCTGAATAAAAACTAGACGGTAAAATATGAGTGTCATAAGAGAGAATGAGAGGGCGCCGCGTGCGCTCTGCATTCCAACGAGCTGTAATGCGTCGTGATTGGCTGCGCCCGGTCAGGGCGAGACCCCAGCGATTATACTGTACCGCCTAGCTGAGGGTCACGCAGCTGACCAAGCCTCTCCCGGCCTCCCCGCACCTCCACACAGCGATTATTCAAACGAGCGCGGTATGCGCAATAACAGAGTCCTGGGTTCTAACCATCCAGAGTGGATTATCAAACATGGGATCAGGATTAAGGTTACAACGTGTGAGCTAGGGCCAGAGAGATGGGTTGTTCCTGATGTGTTCGCCGGCGCGGCACGTGTTACTTTGACAAACGCTCGACAACACC
>NC_140245.1:24384900-24502400 GCF_949987555.1 Borostomias antarcticus | reverse complement strand
ATTTCAATAAATGACTAAGCGTTTCTTATTAATCTAGAGCAGCAACGTGATACTGGACATTATGCTGTTGTGTACATTCAACTGTGTACACTGCGTGCCCTATTAGCTTTACACCAGATTGAATCCCTCCCTATTCTCAAGGTCATCATACCCTTGCATCGTCACAACATGCATTTCCAAATACAGGATGTCCAACAAAGCTTTTAGCGCAGGCAAAATAACGGCGCGCTAATAAATAGATTTATTTATAGTTCCATATTTATCTTTTGCAGCTGTTATAGTGAATGGGAGCGGAAGGCCCATCCGCCGGAGGCTTTCACATCATTAGCGAAGGCGTTCGCTAGATTACGCCGTCGGAACCCTCTGACTCGTCATTATTCGCCGTGTGTTTTAGTCATCGGGCCGGCTTTGGTTTGCTTCCATAAAGGGTAAGGGCGAGGAGAGCATGTTCGGCTAACAGCTTCTCATATGCCGCGCACACTTTTGACAAATGAGAAACATCGGAGATCAATAGGCCTCGCCCTTAAAGGTGAACCTGTTGGTTCGCCCCCCCCCGGAGCCCGACCGACGCTCACGTTCTATTCGCGCCGTCCCCGGTTCTTCGCCTGAAAACTTTACGTGCGCGCCTCAAAAGTTCAGCGTCATAACTTCAATCTCCTTGACCTTTTTGAGGCGCCGGTCTCCGCAGATTTTTATTGGCCCGTCCCGGTCGGCCGTTGACACGTGACCTTTTCAAGCCTCCGAAACTCCTCCGTTGTTACCCTCTGTCCTTGGTATGTGCTCGCCGGCGCGCCCATGTATCTCTGAGGTGTCGTACGGCGGAATGAAACAGAACAGCGGTACAGTACGCTTCTTGCATACCTTCCGTTCATATTATTATTGTTTGTTTGGGCTCTTCCCTCGATAGACGGGCTGCGTTCTCATTAAATGCGATGACTGAGTATTTGTTGTGTTTTGTTTTGGCGCAGGAGGAGAACTCGTCCCTGGCTTCGGAGAAGGAGAGCCAGAGAGAGCAGTACGAACGCTGTCTGGATGAGGTGAGCGTCGCCCCCTCTCCTCCGGTTCTCCGTTCCACTCGTTCCCTCCTCCATCAATCTTTCACCCCCCCCCCCCCCCCCCCCCTGCGGATCCCCTTCCTCACCCTCTTAGCAATTCTTTGAAGAGCAGTGACCTTACCCAGAATGCCCCACGGACACCTCTCTCTCACTCTTCAAAGGGAAGACGGGGTATTGCGCCATCCTCGGCTTGCCGGTTGGGTTTCCTGTAAAAGAATATCATTCCCGTCTCATACAAGGTCTGGATGAGGGCGAGGCTTCGAACCCGCGCCTCGCGGGCGACGGGACACTCTAGGAAACGTCCTCGAAGCCGCGGGAGTCTCTAGAAATCAAATTGTCCAGGAAGTATAGAAACGCTGGCGCTCAGAGCAGTGAGGATCCCTACCCAGATAGCAAGCGGATCTGGGCCATATATGGGCCGGAACTAAGCCACAAGTGCCAGATCTGGCCTGTATATGGCCCTGATGGGGTTGCTGTCTGGGTACGGTATGTCGGAGGAACTCGGGAGCCAGGGAGTAAGTGGCGTCACGAGGGAACCAAACGACAGTAACGTCAATTAACGAGCCCCCCCGGCGGTCGGGCCCGCTCGCCGAGCCGCTCGGGAGGCAGAGGCTGTCTGGCCGTCCACGCCGCGTGCGGAGAGGGACAGACGGACAGACGGACAGACCGGCTAACGGGGCACGGGGGTGGCTCGGGTCTCAGGTTCGGTGGCCGAGACAGGGAGAGAAGATAGATGATGAGGGATATTGAGAGAGAGAGGGATGGAGAGAGAGCAAGAGAGGGGGGAGGGGGATAGAGAGAGAGTGAGAGAGAGGGAGAGAGAGACGGAGTGAGAGAGAGCTATAGAGACACGTTGTTATTCCCCCGTCAGAATCCGGCACACAGTGGCTCCACAGCTCGACCGCCGCGGTGAGGAAAGTCAACTTCGGAGTCCGACTCCGTGTCTGTCGCCCGAGGAGGACCGAGCCGCAGTCTCAGTTCCGCTCCCCTGCCCTCACAAAGACACGACCCGTGTTACGGTGTTGCCCTCAGCGGAGAACACATCTTCCCTTCTGAAGAATGTTCACTAATGATCATGTCCTGTGCGGATGTGTGTGGTTGGGGGGGGGGGGGGGGGTTGTGCCGGTCGACTCTGCTGCTCTAACTACTGGGCTGGAGGGGCTCTAGGCCTTTTTGAGAAACCGCACAGCTGGGAATCTCATTGTAATGGTCGGGGTTGGTTGTCGAGATCTCCTGCTGGTTACAGATGCTCCTCGTACTGCTCCGGGAAAAGCATGTTTTTCGGTGTTTGTGTGCGGGCGTTTGTGTGTGTGTGTGTGTGCGTGTGTGTTCGTGCGTGTGTGTGCGTGTGTGCTTTGTCTGTTTGTCTGGGTCTAACTCTACTAGCGGAATGTGATTTTCAGCCCCAGTATCTATCTGGAGGATCATTATAGTTCCGCTGCTTATGAATTATGGCGCTCCAGCTTGGAGGCGACGGCCCCGTAACTCTCCCCGACGGCGCGGCGGCGGCCTCCTCGCCACAATAACAACTCAATCTCCCATCATTCAGCGGCAACAGGAGCGGACACCCTCCCGCCACCGACGCCCCACGCCGCATTAATGAGCCAATCAATGGGAGCGTAATCCGAGCCGCCGGTCGATGCTCTGCGGTCTCCAGGCCCGCGGCCGGGGCGAGAGGCGCTCTGCGACCGGGGTGGCACAACAGCGCTTTAGTCTGACACAACCCACCCCACCCACCCACCCACTCCGCAGCGCTCCCGCATCAGCCCGGCCCGCCTACGGCACCACCCCAGATAGCAAGCGGATCTGGGCCGTATATGGGCCGGAACTAAGCCACAAGGGCCAGATCTGGCCTGTATATGGCCCAGATTGGATTGCTGTCTGGGACCGCAGGACAATCAAACACGGCGGAGCCCCCTCCCCCCCCCCCCCCCCCTCCCTGAAGCGTTCCGCTTCGAGGCCCGCCCGCCCCCCCGCCCTTCCCCGACGACACCTTGCCCGGGAATTTATGCTGATTGGGCGCCGATTAGGAAATCAACACACCCCTCCCTCCCGCCCTCCTCGGGGCCTGGAGGCAGACGGCAAGGAGGGGAGGGGGGCAACAAACACTGCAATATATTTTGCCCGTCATGTTCGGCAAAGCCTGTAATCGTCTTGGAGCGGAGGAGCTTGTTTGGGGAAAGTGCGGAGTCAGCAGCAGCAGCCGAGGTAGTCGGAGAATAGATTTTTTCCGGGGCCGGGTCAAACGGGGTCGCGCTCTCTCCACTCTCATCCCACTGATGTAGCCAAATCACCCTAACGGTCTCTCTCTCTCTCTCTCTCTCTCTCTCTCTCTCTCTCAGGTTGCCAATCAAGTTGTGCAGGCGCTTCTCACACAAAAGGTTCGCCTCTTATTCCCATTATCAGCCGTGCATTTTTCGAGTTTTCACAAAATGATGTGATCTTTAAGACTCAGATTCAGAAAACGTTAGTCTGTCATGAGTGACAGAAAATCATCTTAGACGAGCTCGACAATCAACGCAAGTTAACACAACACAACAACATACAGTACCCAGGCCGCAATCCGATCAGGGCCATATACAGGCCAGATCTGGCACTTGTGGCTTAGTTCCGGCCCATATATGGCCCAGATCCGCTTGCTATCTGGGTACATTCCTAAAACCAACCCATGGAATCATTAAAAATAAGCATAATATATTACTATGTGCAAAGTGGCATAGTGCAGCGTGTATAAGAGTTCTTCCTCATTGAAAGGTATGAATGTTAGTTCCGTGTCAGGGACACATCGACCTAGGCGTGTTATCTTAGCGTGTTATCTTAGCGTGTTATCTTAGCGTGTTATCTTAGCGTGTTATCTTAGCGTGTTATCTTAGCGTGTTCTCTTAGCGTGTGTGAGACGCCTGTGTCCTCCTGTGTCCAGGATTTGAGAGAGGAGTGTCTGAAGCTTCGGACCCGGGTGTTCGACCTGGAGCAGCAGAACCGGACCCTGAGCGTCATGTTCCAACAGAGGGTCCGACCCACATCTGACCTGCTCCTCCAGGTACACACACACACACACGCAAACACACACACACGCACGCACACACACACACGCAGACACACACACACACATCTGACCTGCTCCTCCAGGTACACACACACACACGCACACAGACACACACACACACATCAGACCTGCTCCTCCAGGTACAGCCCGGTCACACACGCACGCACACACACACACACACACGCATGCACGCACGCACGCACACACATACACACACACACAGAGACACACTATGGGGTGTGATTCGTGCCAGCGTAACAAACACTCAGTGCTTTCGTCGCCTGCATTGCGTGTATAAAGGTACTTTGGCGAGCTGATTAATAGGCGTGCATATACGCACGCGTTACGAGTCGCTCGCATTCTCAGAGGGTGACGTGTCAAAACTGCCGTGCCATTTTTGCGCACATGCATGTAACGTTTGCACGCTCGTGTTAAGTCAGCGGGCACTAGAAGCTGCGAGCGGGGCTCATTTGTCCATATTGAATAAAAATTAATAATATTTATTTGCACTCAATCAAATTCCAGGACCCTCCTTGCATAACTTTTCCTAGATATGTGTCGTTTTATCTCCACTATCGCTACATTTTCAAATAGGTTGTGGCTGTTCGAACTGGTGCTGACGGTGCTGCAGCCCCCTCTATTGACAAGAAACACGTGTATCTGAACATTTGTTTTAAATTGCGAAGAAAGAGTCATTCAGATATTAGGCTTTATTAAAAACAAGTTGCTTAACATGTGCGAATTCCATTTATTGAGAATGCATTCGCAATTGGCAAGGACGAGATTAGAACCAGCTATGATTTAAAGGCAACTGATCTTACACGTGCGGCCGCTAACACGTCTGCTGCGCTTGCAAGGCACTGGCACGTTTGACACGTCGCTATGCAATTTCTGCACACATTACAAGCGAACGTACGTACGTTCATCTATGATTTTACCAAACTGTCATGTGTAGTGTTGGTGTCGCATATGTGAGGCGCATCTAACCTGTAGTGTTGCCGTCACGCACACGATGCGCAATACGTGTAAACAACATGTGCACTGCGTCTGCGTGACAGGTACGTTACAGCTATGAGACGTCTGTCTCTCCATTGTTTGTCAATGGAAATTATACACGTGCGTTTAGACGTTTGATGTCATCGCGTCTTCTTAAGTAGGCGCAAGTCAAGCGTTTCAGTATGGTGTGCTGGCACTAATCACACCCCATAGACACACATGCACATGCACACACACACACACACACACACACATCAGACCTGCTCCTCCAGGTACAGCCCGGTCACAAACGCACGCACACACACACGCATGCACGCACGCACGCACGCACACACACACACACACACAGACACACATGCACACACACACACCCACACACACACACACACACACACACACACACATCAGACCTGCTCCTCCAGGTACGGCCCGGTCACACACACACACACGCACGCACACACACACACACATGCACACACATGCGCACACACACACACACACATACACACGCATACACACACACACACACACACACCTCAGATACGTTCCTGTTGATGGTTGGTTGTCTCATTGCCATGCTTAGCAATAACATATTTGATTTCTTCTTTTACCTTTCTCTTTTATGAACCAATATGTTCAGAAGGTTGTCTGTGATGAATCAATGTGTTCAGTATGGGTAATGCAGGACGTGTGGAGTGCTAGTTATGGATCCAGTCCAAAAGTATGAATCTATATCTGCTGGAGGGTCCTTCTGATGCTTCCCAGGGACTAACCTTGGAATACAGATATTTAGCCAGGCATTTTTCAGCGGTGAAAAAACGAGATTTTATCTCTAAAAGGGCCAGAGAAAAGATTGATGAATTCCTAGAACTATAGTGTATCTAATCACATTGTGACATCACATGGAACAATAGGGAAATGATATTGATTGTATGATGATGGCTCACGGTGCTTTATGACAATTCCATGCGGGGTCATTAATTGCCCTGAAAGCCTGCATTGTCACGGTTAGTGATTTTGTCGATAAGATACAAAGTGGGTTTCTATTGCTGTGTGTGTGTGTGTGTGTGTGTGTGTGTGTGTGTGTGTGTGTGTGTGTGTGTGTGTGTGTGTGTGTGACCGAGCCGTACACTGGGGTTAGTTACTGAGAGCGAGTAACGGCTAGTATATCAGCGACGGGGGAAGAATCTGCAGAAAACAGAATCGATTTTAGGTAAATTAAAACAACGCTAGAAAGTGTAGCAGTCTTTTTTCTGCCAAAGTGCATGAATGTTCTGGTAATAGTTGCTTCTCCTATCAACCGTATACTTTTCTCATTATACAAACTACTTCTTATTATAGATAATTAACAGCTTTTATAGAATGATCCTCAGCTACTGAAACAGTTTTTGATGTTCATGAAGCGCCAGGTGTGTGGCTGACTGTGAAACGCTCCCAAGCTGGGTAATTAAATGCGTTGTCTCCCGTGGGTGGGTCTTGAGTTTCCCAGATAAAGATTTATCCTTCTATGGAGATTGTGATTAGGGAGGCAGTTGACCTGCTGCTGCTGCTGTTGTGTCGTGTGACATTCCGCTCCAGGTGTTGGGTAGAGGTGCAGAACTGGGAATAGTAATGTATCTCTCAGCAGCTCTCTTCCGCTCTCTCTCTCTCTCTTTCTCTCTCCTCTCTCTCTTTCTCTCACTTTTTCTCCCATTCTCTCTCTTTCTCTCTCTCTCTCACTCTCTCTCTCTCTCTCTCAAACACTCACTCTCTCTTTCTCTCTCCCGCTCTCTCTTTCTCTCTCTCTCTCTTTCTCTCTCCTTCTCTCTCTTTCTCTCTCACTCTCTCATTCTCTCTCTCTCTTTCTCTCTCTCTCTTTCTCTCTCCTTCTCTCTCTTTCTCACTCTCTCTCTCTCTCTCTCTCTCTCTCTCTCTGCTTACGCAGCCTTTTCAGAAATCAGTGGCATGATGGTCTCAATTGAGTTGTCATTTACTGGGAAAATACTGTGCAAAGTATGTGCTTCAAGACCACCTCTGAAAACTATTTCTTTCACCTCGCTATTTTTACTTGATTCAATTTGAAGCGGTTGGGGTTCTGCAGCAGTGAGATTGTTCATGTATTCATGTATTCCCTTCATTTCCTTTTGTATTTTTTACTTTAAGAAAGCAATGATGGGGTATGGTCAGATGCCCAGGAGCACTTTGGAGCAGGGCTAGAATCCTGGTCTCTAGGGGCATGGGTCTAGGGCTAGAATCCTGGTCTATATGGTCATGGATCTAGGGCTAGAATCCTGGTCTCTAGGGGCATGGGTCTAGGGCTAGAATCCTGATCTATATGGTCATGGGTCTAGGGCTAGAATCCTGGTCTCTGAGGGGGTGTGTGGGTGTGTGTTTCACGTCCACGGCGTCAGCCGGATGTCTGTATTTTGATTGGGCAGAACGAGCGGCGTCTTCGGCCGCAGCAGCACCCGGAAAGCCGTCTCGTTCACGTACGCAAACCGGAACCGGGACCGGTTTTTCTCCGGCCTCGAGGAAATCCAACCCCGCTTTAGAAAGCGCCGACCCAAAGAAACCCCGACGAGAGAAAAGCGGCCCGATCCGCGTCCGCCAGCGCCGTGAGGCCACGAGCGTTGAATCAGACCCGCGCCAAGCATGTCATTGTATTACGGCGCCCGTATTTATACACGGGGCGAATAAAGACCCTGTGGATCCTCGAGGACGGGTGGTTTAGGGGGTAACGTGCGGTCGAAAGCGCACGCACGGATGAGTGCATGTCCTTGGCCTGGATCGCACTGTCAAGTACCGCCGTCCTGTCATACCCCCCCCCTCCCCCTCCCCCTCCCTCCTCGCCCCCCCCTCTCCATGGCCTTGTGACACTATTGACTGAATCCTTGATGAGCCGTGCTGAGGAGGTGAAATCCAGCACCCCTAAGATAAGATCACCCCCCCCCCGCCCCCCTCCATGACACTTTAACCACTCCCATCCCATGTGGCTGAATAGACTACGATGGTGCCGGCCGATATGGACTCGACTCGGAGAGACTCATTTTCCCCGGCTGTGGTTTTATCGCTGGCGAGAAGGCCAACTGCTGTTTAAAGTTCTTAAAAAAAGCAAGCGGTGTTGAGCCACTGATGTATTTCATTGTCTGCTTGGAGGTGTGTGTGTGTGTGTGGGGGGGGGGGGGGGGGTCTCTCCTGAAGGACCGGCGATGCTTAACGGCGACAATAAGTTGTTTTCTGTCCAGTCAGCTGAGAGATGTGTCTATTTTGTTTTTGTTTTTATATTTAAGCAACAGCAACGTTAACGGTACTCCATCTCCTCTTCTCACTCCTCCATCTTGTTCTCCATCGGGGGAAATGCATACAGTGTACCGTTAAACTATTATATTTAGAACCGTTTTTTTTTTTTTTTTTCTCAGATCCATTTAATTTCCTTCAAATCTACAGTATATGAAAGCATAAATATTAGATTCTCTCTCTGCGAGTAGAGAACAACAGAGCACACTCCCACTTTCTACGTCCCCATTGATTTCCCGCTGCCAAATCGACAAAGTTATAAAATATGGAGCTCTCTAGTAAAGTGACCTCAAAGGTTGTGGATTTCCAGAAATGGTGAACCGGCCGATACGCCCCGGCCGGACAGTATTGATGGGAGGCTGTCTCCGTTTCAATACCACTGGCTCCTCGCGTCTCCTTCAGGAAGTATGGTAAAATTATGGTGACATGTTGGCCTGAACCCTGTCTGTCCGTCCGTCCGCATGTCTTGGGTTTATATTCAAGGACAATATAAATTATTAATCTATCTGATCTTTAGTTTTTGTAATTTGATTTCATGGTCCTAGAGTCCACCTCTTCCACGCTGCGGCGTCTGTTTTTGCTCCTCACCTCGGCCCTCTCAGCCCGTACGGAGGTTCTGCTCATTACTGGTGTCAGTCATGGTGGGTTTACTCGGCTCTCAGGGATAACACGTTGACAGCTCTGGGATAACATTTTGACAGCTCTCTGGCATAAAATGTTGACAGTGCTTTTAAGTAAGTAAGCAAAGTAAGTAGATTTTATTTATGCAGCACTTCTCACAGAGAGGTCTCACAAAGTGCACAGGTTAAAATGCAGACAGAGAGTCGATGAAATTAAACACAAGACAACACAGGACAAAAGACAACAGTCATAGACAAATTAATTTGACGAATGCCTGTCTAAACAGATGCTGCTTTCAAGTCCTGAGGAAGAGCGTTCCACAATCTAGGTGCCCCAGACTCAAAGGCTCTGTCACTCTGGGGTGCGGTCCGGGTTTCCGACCTGCGGCGTGAGCAGAGTAAAAAACGGTCACATTAGCAATATTCCAGAACAGAACAACCAGCGCCACCATCAACCAGGTCCGTCTGCTCACTGAGTCCTCTGACCGCTGTCTGGTCTTCTCCCTGGGGTTCTCAGCAGTCCCAGCTGATAGGCGGCAGCTGGTGTTTCTGCAGGACGATGGTTGATGAGGTGAGTGGTGCCAGCTGGGCCCCAGGGTGGCCGTGACGACCTTGAATGGCTTGTATATTCCGGCCACGACCTGGCCACGCTGTCCAGGGTGCTAAACTCCAGGAAGAGCCGTGAACTGGCCACGCTGTCCAGGGTGCTGAACTCATGGATGGGCCGTGACCTGGCCACGCTGTCCAGAGTGCTGAACTCCAGGAAGAGTCGTGACCTGGCCACGCTGTCCAGGGTGCTGAACTCATGGATGGGCCGTGACCTGGCCACGCTGTCCAGGGTGCTGAACTCCAGGAAGGGCCGTGAACTGGCCACGCTGTCCAGGGTGCTGAACTCCAGGAAGGGCCGTGACCTGGCCACGCTGTCCAGGGTGCTGAACTCCAGGAAGGGCCGTGACCTGGCCACGCTGTCCAGGGTGCTGAATCAGGGAGCGGGGTCTGTGCGCCTCTGAGGACTGTCGGGACGCAGCCACAGGAGCGTTGTGCGCCCCGGTGGCAGCCTTGTGTCCACCCATGGCAAAGAGGGTGCCACAGCAATTACAAGAACCTTGAGCAATGCTGTCAGCAGCAACTATGAGAACTTCAGTTTCCTCAGCATTTAGTTGAGTAAAAAAGAAAAGAAACTAAAGAAACCTGAGATGTACGGCCACATAATGGCAGCAATACAACGATATGGTTCAATGTTATAATGTTCAATGTCAATATCCTTGGGCTTGGAGCAGCAGCTCAATATATTATCCAGCAATCGCACACATACGCAATTGCACGCATTCCATAAGCCTTGAAACAAGATGAGTGAAACTCTTATCATATTTTTCAAGGTGACTCGCATTTTTGCCATGAAAGTCTTCCTAACAAATCTTTTTTTCCTCCCAGTGGGCGCACAGTGTGAGCATTAACTACAAGCAGCGTAATCCGACGAACAAGAAATGGAAGTAGATAGATGTGTTTGCCAGCATGGAAACGTATAGGCTGCTCCCTAAATGAGCGTTAGAGTTGCTGCCCTTAGAGCGACAAGTGTTCCGTTTCAGCACATTTGCAGTTAAGTACTGATCTGGGCTCGGGGAACTGAGCGGTAATTAGGTTGGAGATTAGTATGCGGAAATGTATTTGATTTAGTGTCCTTCCCCAGTGCACAAGAAGTAAAGAAAAGAATGGATCGCAAAATAGTGTCTGAGAATGAATTTAAAAAACCAAAGGAATCCCTCGTTCCCTGATGCAATTATTTCCCATTCACATTAATTATTTTTCACAGATGATATTAATGACATTGAGTTAAGACCGTTGAAGAGTGTGCAGTGCAGGAGCGGGCGTGGGGGGGGTTTGGGGGCTGCAACTGCTCAATCACGGGATTGGTGGCTCTTGTTTAGTTTATTTACCTTCTTGTTCAGTTTTTTAAAATTAATTTATGTTTTTATTTTTCATTCTTCTGTTCTTTTTTCTTCTTTTGATGGCGATAAAGTCGGCTATAGACTGAGAATTTTACCGAGTTGAGAATCGTCTTTCTCAGGGAGGTATTTTGAATCAGATACAAGCATTTGTGTGAAACGTTATCTCCTCTGTCAGCGCCATCTTCTTTTGTCGCTCTCCCCCATTCAGTTCAGCCCGCCAATTCTTTACGCGCCGGTAACCTTGGCGGTTGAGAGTCAGCGAGTGAGACTTGTCCTTCCTTGTGCTTTCAGAAACTCCACTCGAGGATCATGCATCTGTCGGCGGCCGACTTGCTCCTGGAGCCGGAGAGAAGCAAAAACTTCCTTCTCTCCAGGAATACGGACTCACCGCCTCACGTAAGAGTAATGGGGGGAAATCAGGATTGCACTTTCCAATCCCATATGAATTGTTCAGGTATCACAACTGACACGAAGGCCCGGAGCGAAATCATTAGAGGGGATTAAAATACCGGTTCAACTATTTGGAGATCTGACCTGCGGCTCTCGGCAAGCAGAGCTGGCAGTAAAAGTATCACTTGGCTCTAAAAGGAATAAATCCATGTCATATTACCAGAAAACCATCGATTGAAGCATTAAAAACGAGTCAATGGGACAGTGGAGTACATTAGTCATCTTATATATTATGCATTAGGAAATGATTTCACTCGGTTCTTTAGCATGTAACCCTTTGAGGCCTCTGATGTCCATTCACCTGTAGGGAAGGGTTGCAAAATGGATGAAAAATTAAGACGTAAAAAATATTTTAACGTGTTAAATGCCTTCTTTTGCCCTAGAAAATATTCTTAAGTGACGCATTCATTGAAATGAAATGTAGTTACAGATTTGACGTCTGCATGTACGTGCGGAATCTAACGGGAAACATTTACTGACACAATTGATTAGAATTCTGAATATGAGTAGCCCGTTTGCTTGTTGTTGTAATGTTCGGATGCAGAACGCTCACAGACCCGTGATGGGATATTGTTTCTTAAATAACCAATTACAGGCTGCAAGCTGGAACCATCTGCTGCAAACGTGCTCCATTCGGGTCATGGAGTACTGTACCTGTGCGAATGTTGCACATCCATAACCAATAAAAACGCCAGCTGTTATGCACCCATCCTGATAGCGCTACGGGAGCCGCCAATCCGAGTCACTGATTCTCAGCTTACCCGTCCCCCGACGTCGTTACCCTCCCGCGTGACCCTGCCGAACGACCTCTGCGTGACATGTGACCGAGAGCCACGCCCGCACCACCTGTTCTACAGCTGCTCGTCCCCCCATCCCCTGACCGATCGCTCTCGCCATTGCCCAGATCATCCTTTATCACCTTTTACGTTCTGATCGGAGCCAAGCTGCTCTCCTGGCTCCCACTCTCCAGATAGCAAGCGGATCTGGGCCATATACAGGCCAGATCAGGCCCTTGTGGCTTAGTTCTGGCCCATATATGGCCCAGAATCATTACACATCCGCTTGCTATCTGGGTCTCCATCTCTCTGTCAGAGTATTGAGTGTAGGAATGGAATCTGTCCCTAAAAAGGATATGTTTTTCCAACACCACCTAAACCTCTAAGCTGCCTGTGGTTTCAACACTCAACGGTGTGGATTAAACACGATCACGCCGGCGATATCTAAATCTCGACCAAGCCTTAGACAGGAGTTCCACGCGTCAAGATTGGAACCCTTGACCGGGAGAACAAGTGGAACATTAGTGGCCGTGAGACTCAATCGTAGGCCGTCTCTCCACGAACTAACGTCTCTCTCTCTCTCACAGGACGTCCAGTTGTTTGGCAAGGCGGGTCTTCCCGCGTCCAAGTGTGTGAGCCAGCTGAGCGTGGCGGCGCCGGCGTGGGCCTACCCCCGATGTAGCCGCAGCAGCAGCGAGATGTCCCTGTCCAGCGCGTGCAGCGAGTACTCCAGCGGCTCCTACACCTGGAACGACGCGCGGTCCTGTGGGAAAATGGTACGCTTACCGATCATTACCCAGATAGCAAGCGGATCTGGGCCGTATGTGGGCCGGAACTAAGCCACAAGGGCCAGATCTGGTCTGTATATGGCCCAGATCCGCTTGCTATCTGGGTAGTTCTCCTCCTGTTGTGTGTTCAGAAACATGGAGTTCATCCGTTTTGAAATTATACTGTATAGTATGAAAACAAAGACTCATTTCATATTGGAAATAGTAAGTTTACTGTAGGTACTGTAGGTCGCCTCTATGGTAGTCATGAGCTAAATGTTTGCCATCGAATAGTTGTAATCGTCCTTAACATTTGTGTAGATCCAGAGTGATGCACATTCAGTGGCCTAATTATTTTAAAGAAACTTGCTAAAATTGTGCGGATATTCAATATTTCAGCAAAGCGTCGACTTTAGTGTTTACTCCGTCCATCGGGCCTTTGAAAATGAGTCAGAAATTGTAATTGCAGACTGAGTAACAGCTTGCCTGAGTAATTATCTCCGCTGCAGCCAACTGCTGCAGAGAATGGACTCAGCGCCAGCTCCTTGTGCAAAACGATTTCCCCACAAACCGGCCAAAAGACCGGCGTGCGTGTTCGCTGGTTCGCTGCTGTTTTCCAGCTCGTTTGCGCCGCGGTTACATAACCGAACTGAATCTTTTTCTCCCCCTTCTCTCCGTCTAGTCGTCCTTGACCTGGGAGAAGAGGCTGAGCCTGGGCTCCTCGGCCCCCGCCGGCGTCTGCGTCCCCCCGGAGGAGCCGCCGCGCTCCGCCCGGGGGAAGGAGAGCCACATCCTGGAGGGCCTCCGGAAGCTGCAGAGACGGAGACCCCGGGCCTCCTCGTCCCCCCGGGTCTCCACGTCGGTCTACAAGGACTGCATGAACTCCAACGAGGGCATCTACTCGCTTGGCGTCAAAAGCGGGAGCAAGGCGGTCTCCAAGCCTCACACGGGCCGAGCCGCCGCCGCCTCCTCGACGCCGGGCGCCAGGAAGTTCTCGTACGACTCCGACGACGCGGACGACGAGTCGCCTCGTTCGGCCGACTGCAGGGGGGACAGCGTGCCCGTTAGGGAGGGCTGGATGTATTGTAAGAAGCTGTCCCACAGCGTGTCGGACAGCCTATGCAGCTGGGAAGGACTGCAGGACGCTGAGCCGGCGGCGGTGGATGCCGGCACCAAGCGGGCTCCGCCCTGCGACTACACGGAGCGCCCCGAGAAGCTCATGAGCTTCATCAGCAGCTTCCTGTCCGGCGGCCGCGCCGCCGCCGTCCTCGACCCCGCCCTGCTGCACGCGGAGGTCGATCCCGACTTCCCCCTGCGCCTCTCCGACACAGAGCCCGAGGAGGCCGGCGACCTCGGGACGACCCCCGGCCTGCCCTCCGTCGCCCAGCGGGCGCAGAAGGAGCCCGAGAGGTTGTCCAGGGAGGCGTCCACGCCGCTACCGGCGCCCACGTGTCCGAGGAGGGAGCAGGGGAGGACCCAGTCTGCGGACGGGAGGCCCCGGCCCTTCAGCCTAATCAAGGAACACAAGGGGGCCAAGTCCCAGTCCGAGGAGCGCCTCATGGCTATATTCGACGTGGACGGGGAGCCCATCGAACTCAACCCTCCGCAGTCGCCCGCCGATTCTGGGAGTCGGGCGAACCTCCCCGGGAGTACAACGCTCGCCGGGTGTTCGGAGCCGGCGTCAAGGGAGAGGCCGGTCAAGCAGAAAGGGGTCGGCCCGAGGAACTACACCGTGCTGGAATCTCCAGAGAAGCCGTCGGAATGCCAGGGCAAGGCCGGCCGGGGCGTGGCGGGCGGGGAGGGTGGCGCGGAGAGGCTGGCGATCCATCTGGCCCCGCCCAGGAAGCTGATAAAGCCGGCCGGCAACCGGGCCAACAAAGTCCACTCTGTCCCGCCCATGACCGACGCCTCCGGCCCCAAGACCGGCGGCTCTAAGATACCCGGCCGGGGGAAGGGGTCTCTACTGAAGGGGTCGAAGGTCCCCAACGCCGAACCAACCTCTCAGGAGAAGTTCCCCTCCTCCCCTCCGGTCAAAATGTCCAGGTTCATCAAGACCCCCTGCACTCAGAGCCCCAAGGCGTCGGCCCTCAAGCTCCCTGGCAAGAGCGACTGGGTGAAAGTCTCCGCCCCCGGCCCCGCCCCCAGCCCCGCCCCCGGCTCCCCGCACCCCCCCAGGAGGCTCCTGGACCACGTGGACTACGCCGAGCAGCCCACCAGAGACCGACACTATGAAACCGGCAAAACTGCACTCAGGTCCCCCTCGCCCCCCCCGCCTCCCGGCCGTACCACCTCCTTGCTCATCAGACCAAACTACGACGGGTCGCCCCAAGCACTTAAAACGGGGGCTCAACCGCCCACGCCTACCACTGTGAGGGGGCCGCCCCCGAGTTACCACCCGCCGCCTGTACCAAATATGCAACACACGTTACCCTACAAGGGCCAAGATAGCGTAGACTTGGACGCAGGCTACGGGACAGCAATCGCACCTCAGAAGCTGGTCGACAAAACCGGCCAGTTTCCCGGTCTGACCCAGACCCCTCTCCCTAAAGGCACTTCGACACGGACCCCCAAACACTACCTCCCCGCCTCGTCCTCAGGCTACGCGCCGGACCCTCCGGAAAACGCGCCTAAAAGCTCTAAGAATGTCCCTCCCTACCCGCACAGCGCCCTAAAGAACTATTCGCTGCATAGCACCTTCACCAGTAAAAAAGGCTCCGCCAATGAAAATAGTCCCCCTCAGCTGTGTAAGACCTCCAGTAGTTTGCCCGCGTCTCTCCAGAGCCAGCTTCCGGAAGCGCAGGGGGGTCCGCTCCATCCTCCCCCGCCGGCCGCAAGCCCCCCCGCCGGCCCCCCTACGGCGGCGGCCCCCGTCCAGACGGAGAAAGCTTCGAAAACGCGCATCCCCATGGGCTTCAAGGCCTTCGTGAAATCCACCGCCTCCCACAAGCGCAGCACCTCCATGCCAGGAAAGCAGGAGAAGGACCACATCAACTCCGCCTCCAGGGAGACGGCGACTCCCGACGAGAGCCCGTCGTCGCCGCCGCCCGCGTACGGTATCGACCCGCCGCCCGCGTCGTCCGTCGCGGAGGCCAAAGGCGAGGGCCGGGCCGGCGTCCGGGAAGGAGAGGCGCGCGCCGCCACGGCGCCGGAGGAGGCGGAGGCGTGCGGTAAGGCGGACCGGGACGGCCGTCTGTTCTTGAGGTCTATATCGGTCAGCGCCAAGCCTCACCTGAAGCCGGCGCTGGGCATGAACGGGGCGAAGGCGCGCAGCCAGAGTTTCAGCACCAATTACATGGAGAAACCCAATATTAACGGGCCCGACGGGCCTGGAAAGACCCGGACGCAGATCATCACCAACTCGGGGGAGAGAGGGAGCTCATTAACGAGACAGAGCTCGCTAACGAGACAGGGCTCCCTCGCGGAGGGCCTGCAGGCGAAGCCCTCGGGCGCTTCGGGGGAGAGTCCGGTCCGTTGCCCTGGCAACAGGCTGAGTCATTACGGGGGTATGACGGCGTCAAGCAGCCATCAGGTCCTCCCGGAGAAAGCCCCCAAGTCCGGCTCCCAGGCCGAGGGCGCGAGGGGCGGCGGCAAAGGGGAAAGTGCGGCGACGCCCCCGCAGAAAGAGGCGCGCAGCTTACCCCTGGCCGATAGGATCGGCCTGAGGAACTCCAGGAGGGCGGCCAAGGTGGCGTCCCACCCCCAGTTCGAGTCCCCGCCCTCCCCGGCGTACGGCCCGGAGGCGCCGGCGCCGGGCGGCGGAGGGAAGGCGGCGAGCCCCGGTAAAGCCGAGCAGAGCCGGGTCGGCAGGGCCCAACCGCGCGGCGCCCCCCTGGGAGGACCAGAGGAGGCGGACCATCAGGCCGGCCCGGCGGCCTGCTGCACCATCGAGGAGAAGGTCATGATGGGCATCGAGGAGAACGTGCAGAAAGGCCAGGGCCAGGAGAAGGTCACGGCGTCGGAGGCCAAGCAGAAGACGGGCCCCTCCCTGGCCAACTGGTTCGGCCTGCGTAGGAGCAAACTGCCCGCCCTGAACGGCAAGAAATCCGACGCCACGAAGGGGAGAGAGCTCAAGATCGGATCGGTGCTCGGAGGCAAGCAGATGAAGTCCGACAAGAAGGAGAAGAAGAAGACCGACAGCCCTTGTAAGGAGATCCAGGATCCGGGGGCGTGCGACAACAACAAGCTCAGCTCAATAATGGACCACTGCAACCTCCAGATGGGGCAGATAGCCAATCAGATCCAGTGTTCCACAGTTTACATCGGGAAAGATCAGTTCATGAAGGACCTTCTCGGCAGGTTGGTATAACAACGGCCCGAATCCCGTTGATTCGTCATGTTCCGCGTTCCCCATCACCGTCGAGTCTGTACGCGACCGAAGCAAGCGGCCGCGGTCGATTAACGCGGAGAGAAACGCTCGAGCCACGTAGTCGACCGTAGCTTTAGGCGCGACATGATCAATGTTCAGAGGTAGATGAGGTAAACACGACATCAACGGGCTGTCCGTTTGATTTATGGCTGCGCTTGAGTGAGCGCAGCATGCGTCCTTAGACAGGAATCTAGAGACGGCGTCAATCTCCAGGTATCTCCGCTGAAGTAGCGCAGACACACACACACACACACACACACGCATCCTCCATTTTAATGCCATACGCTAAGCTCAACCGGCAGATTTTATCAAGAGCCGTTACAAACATTTATCACTCACTGATCCGGGAGTCAGAGCGCGAGGTGTTGAGAGCGGGGGAGAGAGCTACGGAGAAGTGATTTCAGACGGGAGACCGCGGAGGGAATATGGAAGTGTTAGAGGAGGGCAAGGCAATTTATCACTTTGATCTCAATCCACCTGCACACTTGATAAGACGGCAAAACCCGTTGAATCAAACCCTGTTTCTCCCGTACAGGCGCGTGGCGCTAAAGGCCGAACCCCCGACTGCTCCCCCGCCCGGCGCCCCCGTTCTCCAGAAACACGGTGGCGAGCCGAGGGCCGATATGGAGACGGGCCGAGATAAAGCCGTGAGTGAGAAGACAGCCCCCGTAATGAAACTGCTCAACCTTCAGGTGCCGTTCGCCGCGTTCCAGGATATTACAGTCCTCTCAGCCCCTCCCCCTTCTGCGTCTCTCCTCTCTATCTCGCCATCTCTACCTCGAAAACTCCATGTCTCCGCGGCCAAACACATTCGCATCGACAGCGAACACACACACACACACACACACACTTCGATTAGGATCTTTTCCCTCCAAGCTTGGGATCAATTCAGCATAGTATAACACCCTGTATGTACACAGCATTTCACCTTTTCGGCTCTAGAAATCGTGCCACCCAAATCTGACCTTGTGGAGGTATACTTCGTTCTGTGTCAAACCAGTGGGAGGATGGAGGGGGGGGGAGAAAGGAGAGAGGGAAGAGAGAGAGAGAGAGAGAGAGAGAGAGAGAGAGAGAGAGAGAGAGAGAGAGAGAGATTCTGACTGCAATATACTTGAAATTCAATCCAGCTGGTGTGGACTTTTGATAGCATGGAGGAGCCTCTTATCGCAGACACTCAATTTAACTAAGGTCCATTTAATACTCTCCTGGGTTGGGCTCTCTCTCCTTCCTCTCCGCTCTCTCTCTCTCTGCTCTCTCCCCTTTCTCTCCGCTCTCTCCCCTGTCTACGGAAACTTAAAGAGTGCGTTTGTGACCCTGTCCCCGCTCCGTGTCCAAGGACAACACCCTTTTAACCGCCCCTCTGTGGAAGCGAGCATGTGTGCTATATGAGTCCTCGTACCCTGTTGCTTCCCACTGACTGGACTCCCGCTGTGAAGGAGATGGTTTGAAATAGTGTTGTTTTCCGGGTCGCTCTGGGTGAGAATGTTAGATGGATTTACCTTCGATTCACCGATACGTTACAGATGTGTGCTCCGACGAAGGTCTAGCACACCAAAAGCTCAGCTGTTTAAAGTGAAACACTGCATGGATCTGAGTGTGAGGAAATGCTTTTCTATCAGTTCACCCCAATTTATCCATCTTAGTTGCACTTTTTCACTCTGATACTTTACTTTCTTTCTTTCTTTCTTTCTTTCTTATAGCTTAGAATATATAGAAAACATTTATACATGAATAGTGTAAATAAGTAATATAATTATAATAATAATAATAATCACTATTATTATCATTATTATTATTATTATTATTATTATCATTATTATCATTATTACCATTATTGCTATTATTATTATTATTATTATTATTAATGCTGTTGTTGTTATTATTATTATTGTATAATAATAATACAATAATAATAATATAATTATATGTATATTATTGTATACTTATTTGTAGTATATTATACCTATACCTATATATACCTAATACTATGTAATAATATTTGCATATACTTTTTTTTCATAGAGCTTATACAGTGTTTTATTCGAAACCTCTGTCTCCTTCATCTACTGTAACAAAGCATGCGTTCTTGTATCCTAACAGGCGATCATAGTGACACAGAAGATGAGCACAAGAGAAGACAACGAGCAGGACCCAATCCCAGAAGCCTCCTGTCAGGACCACATGATCGGTAGGTCAGGCGTCGTCTTTGTGTACATTATTATGTCACACTGTACCGGGAGCCATCAGTACTGTATATAAATAATATGTTCCACGGTACTCTAGAAACCCTTTAGCGCTGCAGCACACACACACACACAAACACAGACATATGTCTATGTCTAAAACACGGGGGGGGGCAAACAGAAAACTGACATGGTAATTGACATGTGTCCTGGGACGCAGAGATGAGCACGGCACACTGGGAATAAGCGGAAGGAATTCTCGAGTGATGAGAATAAATTAATGTACAGCTATTCTCACCACCTCAGTGACGAAGCGGGTCATTACTGGCCCGTCGTAGCGTTGGCAGGTGGAAGGCCTTAAGAGCACATACTGGGACAGCGTAATCAATGTTTAATGAAGCCGCATAATGCCAGGCGCTTGTTTCCGGACTGTTCCGTGTGTAAACGATCCCACTTGTCAATCCGCCACTCCGCAGTCCGTCCCCTGAGTGAGCGATGACCGGTATCTCACTCAAATGGAGGCTTGTTCCACTAAAAACCCCATATGTCTCTTTGCAGACACTCCAGGCACTCGTGTGTAATTTGTAGATGGACCAAGCTCTGCCAAAGTATATTAGTAAAAAGAAAACTGCTTAATGCTACAGTCCATCAACGGGTCTATTTCTCAAATAGTACACCTTATTGTTTTGACATTGGGCGAGTTTCCAGGAAGCATAAATGTTCGCTTAATTCAACTCGGTCCCGTACAGCGGAAGCAAGCCAAACATTCTCGAGAGTTCATAATCGCCTCTGTGTTCTAATTAACCGAATGGCATTTCTAATTCTGCCAGCTAAGCACATTCACCCACTTCAGAACCTCAGTCTCTCAGTATAAATTATATGTCATATAAAGATTTCAGCAGTGTGCACATGCAGTATCGTCCCGGAATCAAGCCCTAGTAATGTCACCTCAGTCAAAAAATGTATTTTTTTTATGTGTAATAAAGGTGAAATACTGGAAGCGGTGTTTCTGTCGTGTAGATCAGATATACTGTACACTGCTGATGTAGATACTGTATACAAAGGGACAAATCCTTCATAAAAGGATTTCATCATCCATTTCTTCACATGGCTTCTGGCTGCTGGTTTAATAACGTAGGGATTGGTATCACAGGAAATAGAGTTTCAACCTCTATTCAATACTGTCTGTTGCATCTAGGTACTGTAGAATTACCATTGTCCTTGTTGTTGTTTTAGTGTAAAGGGCATCTTGAAACCACCTTAGCGGTGGTGTCAAGGTGCCCTTTACACTAAAACTATAAGGTATTACAAGGTATTACTAAAACTACAAGGTATTATAAAGCGTTGTGTTCCATGGACCATCATGGGTTTTTCACACACTTATTCCTGGAGTCAACATGCACAAGAGTCAGGTTAATCAAGTCTGTGTCATCGTGAGAGAGAATCATGGTGTAGTTGACCGTCCGTACGTTTCCCACGCGCTCTGCACATGAGTGGACGCCACGATGACTCATGGCAGACTTACCAGAGGAACACACAGTAACAAGCCATCTGTCAAAGGAGTTTTGTGTGCACATCAACTGTCATACCCACCGAGGACTCATTCTCACACATACAGTAGTGTGTGGGGGCCGTGCGTACATTTACAGAAGCATTAACACTCCCAGATAGCAAGCGGATGTGTAATGATTCTGGGCCATATATGGGCCGGAACTAAGCCACAAGGGCCAGATCTGGCCTGTATATGGCCCTGATCCGCTTGCTATCTGGGCTGTGTACTATTGAGTGATCACACTCAATCTGACTTTACCCACTTTATCTCAATCAGAGCGTTTCTGGAACTTCATGGAGTAACTTGTTTTGATGCAACGTGAGTTAAATGTTAAATGTCCTGTAGTTGCAAGTTTGCAGGAGCAATATTGTTTTATTGCAGTCGTTCTATAGTAGAACGCACAGTGCTTCTGAAAATGTCTGAAGAGGTTGAAAATGTCTGAAGAGGTTGAATCAGCATGTTAGGATCTGCGGAGGGAATAATGGACCTTTTGCGAGCAGAGTGTCCATGCGGGCCTAATCTCTATCGGTGAACTGTAAGAACTGTAAACAACCTTTTGTTCGGCTGTGTGTGCTGATGGGTTTGCACAGATTTTCCAGAGAAAAGGCCGTGAGGGGGGCGATGTTTACGATCTGGTATCTGTTCGAGACAAGGTCACGATGGCCGAGGGGATGGAGGCCAGGGCTTGTAGAAATCGATCCGTCTCGGAGAAAATACAGAACAAAAAAAACAAAAAAACATTGGTCCCATGACTCCCTGTGAAAGAGAATGGTGAAATCATGACTTGCCAAGTTTTCTTTTAGGGAGAGAAATATCTCTTCAAAAGAATTATCTTCCAACATAAGTGCCAACTAAAAAGGATCCATTATTTCCAAGGATGCTGTAACTAGCCAAACTGACTGGCTTTTAGCCCAAGGTCTCGAAGGCTGGATTACTACAACATACATTAGCAGTGGTGGGGATCTGTATCTTTGGGGGGACATTTACATTGACATGTTGCAAGAGTATTCAATATCTTCCTACATGGCTGTATGGTCATTTGAATGCCTCTACCCCAATCTGAATATTGGGGGGGGCATGTCCCCCCTGACCCCCCCAGGATCCCCACCCCTGTACAGTAGGTCTACAATATACAGGTGCATCCCCAAAAATTTTAATATTGTGAAAAATTCATTATTTTCCGTAATTTAATTCAAAAGGTGAAACTTTCATGTATTCTAGATCCATTACACAAAGTGAAATATTTCTAGCCTTTTTTGATTTAATATTTATGATTGTACAGTATGTTCAGTATGTTCTTTTATTCACTCAATACTTGATCGGAGCTTCTTTTTCACAAATTACTGCATCAACGCGGAGCGTCTGGAGGCAATCAGCCTTGAAATATTTCACTTCATGTGTAATGAATCTATAATATATGAAAGTTACAGTTTTTGAATTAAATTACCGAAAATAATGAACTTTCCACAATATTCAATATTGTACTATTGAACCAAATGAGAATGGATATCCGAAAGTGTGCATTGATTTGTTTAGTTTAACAGTTGAACAGCTGCAGTTTGAATATGAACCCGAATAGGGGTGCCCTTACACTCTTTTACAACTTAATACATGTCATCATGTTTACTTTCATATTTGTAATTGATTCTTTTAATTAGCAGAAAGCCATCGCGAGCATGATTCACACCTATCATGGAACGGTCGTCCATCTGTTTCACTCGAGTCGAAGCTTAGCAAACTGTATTTTAAATTTCGTCCATCTGTTGCCTGCAGCACTGGTCCATGATTATTATTATCACACAGCATGGAACATATCAAGTGCGAGCAATGTGTTAAATCTGCCTAGCGACACATAATGGTGATGTAGGAGGTACTGTACCAGGAAATCATGAACACAAGATCACGCTGTGCTCCAAATTGATGAAATTATATTTGATATACAGAGGACCATGTACTGTAGGAGGGCCTACAATCGTCAGTATACATCATTAGAGCCTTTTTATAGCAGTCAAAGTACCCTTGTTCAAGTAATAATATGAGAACTCGCAGAGAACTGCCAACCACTCGCAGAGATGAACCGGGCGATCTGCACAAAATAATATATAATCAACATTAAGAGACTTTGTGTTTCTACTTCACTTCCTTCAGAATTATCTGAAGACAAACCTTTGGCTGTATGTATCCAGGACTACGACGCAGGTGGCAGTGATGTGTGAAAATGAACAAAATCATCTTTTTGAATGACTCTTTTGAGTGTCTGATCCAGTCTGTCGAACGTCCCGAATACTACTGCCCCCCCCACCCACCCCCGACAATAAGACCCAAACAATAGTGTCGGTTGCTATGGGATCAGCTGGTGTGTGGTGCATGTGTGTGTGTGTGTGTGTGTGTGTGTGTGTGTGTGTACTGTACGTTGTCAGTATGTGTGGCAGAGTTTGAGTAAATGGTTGAACTATCTCCTGTGTCGAACTGGATCATTAACTGGATTCCCAGATAGCAAGCGGATCTGGGCCATATATGGGCCGGAACTAAACCACAAGGGCCAGATCTGGCCTGTATATGGCCCAGATCCGCTTGCTATCTGGGTTTATTAATGTGAATACACATGTTGACTGGTAATGCATGCACTCATTGCGCTAGAGTGAAGTTTTGCGGGGTTAGCTATCTGACGTGCGTGCACTATCACACGTGCGTGTAAGAATCAAAACGGGTTCGATACGATTAGATGCATCAACTCGGAAGGAACCGAATCTTTGAAAAGAGTCGGTCTGCCGATCACTAGCAGGCGGTGAACTAATGCTCTCTTTCCTTTTCCATTCACTCCCCCTGTCATTGAACTGCACTACACTACCCAAGATGCCCTGTTCACCCATAACCCCTTCCGTTGCATGTGAATCCATCGGCTCCTTCGTTTCCGTTACTTTCCGCCCCTCTCCATCACACGCTTGTCCTCCCTCCCGTCCTCTCAGGCTCCAGCTGTCAGATGAGAACCCTGGACAGTGGGATCGGGACCTTCCCGCTGCCCGACTCAGTCACCCGGGCCAACGGGCGCCACCTCCCCAAATCCGAGTCCAGCCCTGACCGGGTGGCGGGCGTTCCCACCGAGCCTGACGAGGACCCCCCCGCCCCCTCGCCGGCCCCGCCCCATGTGAAAGTGCCTTCCCCCCCCGAGTCCCGCCCGCATGCCCCCGGCGTCCCCGGCCACTCCCTCTCTGACCCTGCAGTGACCTCCAGCCTTATCCAGGAAGTCCAGAGCCGCCTCCCGAAACCATCCACCTCAGGTGAGTCTGAAGCCCCTCCCCCTCCTCCTCCTCATATCAAAGCAAAATATGATTCTAGCATTTAACTGTAGAGGCCCTCATACATACTTTCTTTTTAAACACTTTTGACAATGGCTGTCTTACTCACCATTGCAAGTCCATATCACAGAAATCTGAGTCAGCGCTAAGGACATTCAGCCTTTGTTAGAGACAAAACTCGTTGTTTTACATTTCCCCAATCACCTCCGTGGCAGACAGATGAATGCTGGAGCATAAACGCATTGGCAAGGACATCGCACATCTCGCTTAATTGATATTCCGTGGCTCCGCCTCCGTCAAAAGCACCCCGCGTCCTCCGATGCGCACGTACTAAACCCCCCCACGGAGAACGCCCAGCGAACATGTCTCAAGGATAAGCAGTTAATGCAATTATACAAGCAAATCACAACCGCCATAGATCATAAAGCACCTTCTGCCCACGCGTTTAAACGTCGCACTACCGCCGGGCCCGGGGGTCGGGCGGAGGGAATCTGACAGCTGATTAAAACCACGCTAACCCCCCGGGGGGATGAACGACCACGACCACACCCAAGGATTTACACACAAACACCATTAGCTGCGATTTACTTGACCTCAGTCGCCGCGGCGCTCCGCCGACGCGACCTGCCATACCCGCCGTCGTTAGCGGCGACAAATGGGGCGGCCCGATCGCAACTCTCACTCGCCGGAGGGGAAGGAGACTATATCCTCGACTTAAAAAGATTTTTATGGCGGCGATGTTGCCGCCTCCTCCGCTAGTGAGTTCTCCATTCATTACGTTGTCAAGGGGGGCTGGATGCTTCAGGAAAAAATAAAAATAAAGCACCAAGAACGAATGGAGCGTCTTTAAGATTCACACGCGAGGCCGTGACTATCGCGGGGTGATTCGTCATAGGGGGGTGACAGAAAGAAGCTGGGGGGGGGGTTTTACGGGCCGCCTCAAGTGGCAAGGCTCATCGTCGGGGGGGGGGGTGGGGTGGGAGATGCCATCGGCTATTAATATCTTAAACACCAGGCTGTTCTCACACCAAAACAAACGACAGCGGGCGTTGTCGTTGCTACTCTACAGTACGCATTAGTAAGCGTTGATTGAAACCCGGCCAACATACAAAGATGTACTCACTTTCTCCGCCTCCTTTCCCAGATAGCAAGCGGATCTGGGCCATATATGGGCCGGAACTAAGCCACAAGGGCCAGATCTGGCCTGTATATGGCCCAGATCCGCTTGCTATCTGGGCCGGCTCCCCAGTGTGTTAGTACCGTACACGATTGTAGGATGGAGGCCGTGTCTCACAGCTTCTGTTGTTCTTTTGTCTGAACTGTTCTGGGGGTGGATTATAGACGCAATCAGAACTAGGAGACTGAGTCAGATGGAGCCACGTACCGACCACGCAGTGACGAGTCCCACAGACGTCCAAGACAAACCAGAGAAGAAGGGCAACAAGGAAGTGAACTCACCCAGTGTAAGAGTTTTCGAAGGTGACATTTTACTGCTCGAAGATGTATGTGAAAAATGCGAAAAATGTTCTTTTGTCAAACGGCACCATTGCAGTAAGACTTGAAAATGAAACTAAAGAGCTTGCTTTTGACACAAGGCTGCTATTTGCGTCACAAAGTTTGTTTCTGAGTGAGTTCGACTTTAACACCCACGTGGCCATGACTATCATCAAGGTTGAACAGCACTTGTAAACATTTTCTTTTGTAAAACTATTGAGCCAATTCCGCACTATCACTAAGGAAGTAGTTTTTTGGGGGGGGGAAGTGCAGTGCTTTCCATTATAAGTGAATCAAAGACAGATCTCCTAATTGCATCGGTGTTCTCCTGAACAGGACAGAGCGCTGAGGGTGTGTACGTACTCCGGCAGCAGCAGCGAGACAGAGACGGAGAGTGAGGGGAACACTCTGGGTTCACCCCAGAAGACCCCGCTCAACCCATCAAACAGCAACTCGGGTCCGAATCACACACACACACACACTGATTGCATAATCAAATCGAATTTGTTTTGTGTGCGAGTTGATTTGGATTCACTGTGTATTGATTGCGCTGTTTAAAGCAACACCTGCCGTTCACAGTTGACCGGAAGGAGGAGGCGGCGAAGAGGAGCAGCGTGGTGAAGTCGCTGTCCATCATGGACTACTATCCGCACGACGTGTTCGTCCATCTGGAGAAGGACCAGCACAGGAGCGTCTCCCAGTACAACCTGCTGCTCAAGGAGTCGGGGTCGGAGGTCAAAGCGGGAGAAAGACTTACCGTGAGTGTTCTGTTTTCGTTCTTCACTCCTCTTATCAAATCGATTGCCGCGGATGCCGGAGCAGATGACGAGTTTTCTCCTGACCTTGGATAACTCGGACGAACAGAGGAGCTCCACATCTCTTCTCAGATCGGTGCACACGAGAGCACAGCCTTTGTTTTTAGGGAGCTAGTAGTGGTAGTTGTAGAGTTGCTAAGCACATCGACCATCCGCTGGTGCCGCACAATATGGTTACAAAGAATGCAAAAAATTGAGGTCCACACTGACAGCTGCTCCAAGGTTTGTTTTTAATACTAGAGGACAAAAAAAACCATTTTGACCCAAGGTGGGTATTCGTAAGGAGAAACGCAGTTAGTAGTGGTGCCATGAAATAGAACTCACTTACATAAAACGCATACCCTCAACAAGTTGACGTACACACCTCGTAACTCACAGGTAAACTTTTCTTCCAAGGGTATTGCGGAGCACGATCAGCTGTTCTTCACCCTTCCGGTTTAGAGTTGTTTGGCGTTGCGGAGAGTTGGGCTGTTCACAAATTTTCATAGAAGAAAGATGCCTAATTGCTTTCGATCGGTGTGCCCTCTAGTGTCACGGGGTATTTGCAAACCAGTATTTAACTGCGCTGAATGACAAATGAGGTCCAGGGACCATGAAATGGCCTCCGGCCCCAACGTTCCCTCCTGTGCCCCCCCCCCCCTAGCTGTCCCATATACAGTAACCTCACACTACACCCCCTCCTCCACCCCCTGACAGAAAAATCCATACTCTGAAAAGGATCTGACTCAACACAAGTTGAACACAAGATTGTGTGTGCGTGTGTGTGAGAGAGAGAGAGAGAGAGAGAGAGAGAGGGAGAGAGAGAGAGAGAGAGAGAGAGAGAGAGAGAGAGAGGGAGAGAGAGAGAGAGAGGAAAACCAGGAATATATTCAGACTTTGCAAACGAGCGCTTCAGGGATTGTGTGTCACTGGACATTAAGATTTCTTCCGACGCGGTGACCTTGATTCCTCTGTAGGGGACTTCATCGTGTCCTACGCGGTGACCTTGATTCCTCTGTAGGGGACTTCATCGTGTCCGACGCGGTGACCTTGATTCCTCTGTAGGGGACTTCATCGTGTCCGACGCGGTGACCTTGATTCCTCTGTAGGGGACTTCATCGTGTCCGACGCGGTGACCTTGATTCCTCTGTAGGGGACTTCATCGTGTCGGGCAAATGTTCTTCCTGTCCACCTTTTGTCATTTCCTTTCGTTGAGATGAGGAACCGTGGCGTTGTGAACGAGGTGCAGCGTGAGCAGCGCTTTAGCTACCCAGATAGCAAGCGGATCTGGGCCGTATATGGGCCGGAACTAAGCCACAAGTACCAGATCTGCTGCCTGGGTAGTGGGACCCAGACGAAGGCTTGGCTTGTCTGAATCCCAGAATAAACAAAGCAAGGAAAACAGGTCCGATAAGAAAACACTGATTAGTCTTAGAGATATAAACGATATAGAATGAACACACTCTGTCGCAGGTTCTGTGACGACTCTCGTTCCAGCGTTGTCCTCGGTCACTTGAAGGAGATCATGTGATGGGAAGCCAAAGTTTAAGAGCCTGATTTAAACGCCGTGAACCAACCATGATGATGAATGATCACTTCATGACCCATTTGCTTCTTATTAAGATGAATATTCCTTTAAAAAACCACAATGACTCCACCCCCTTCCCCCCCCGCCCCACACACACACCCCCTTACAAGACGTGCCTGTGACCCCGCCCCCTTCACTCTGACCATAGCTGGTACACGTTAAGTCATAGGCCGGCTCTGTATCACCTGCTGTTTAAGAAGTTTAGGGGAGGTGGCGGAGTGGTGTGCGAGCTGCGGCCCAGGTTGATTTAAGTGCCTTTAATAACCTTTCACAAACACTCAGGAGAGTGATGTAAACCTCGGCGCCTCCCATCAGAGTCCTCCTGGCCCCGCCTGGCCCCCCATTCATCATCCTGACACCGTCTGACAGCCACGCCGCCAACGCCACCGACTCTCCCTCCCTCCCTCTCCATCCCTCCATCCTACCCCCATTCACCTCGTCCCTCCCCCTCCCTCCCTCTCTCTCCATCCCTCCATCCTACCCCCATTCACCTCTTCCCTCCCTCTCCCTCCCTCTCTCTCCATCCCTCCATCCTCCCCCCATTCACCTCTTCCCTCCCTCTCTCTCTCTCTCTCTCTCCATACTCTTTCTCTCCATTGCGTATAGCATGTGCTCTTTCTTTGTATCTGTCTCTCTTTCTCTCTCTCTCTCCCTCCCCATAGATCCACCCCCTCTTTCCCCCTTTCTCCATACCCCCCCCCCCCCCCCGCCCCCACCTCCTCTCTACCGATGGCTAATAGAGATGCTTGCAGGCCTTTCTGACAGGGGAAAACAGCATTACAAGCGTTGAGGCCCCATACTTTTGGTGCCAGGATAGCATTGAGGGGGGCTGGTTATATTATGATCCATGTTTCATAACTAGATATGTTTGGGATGCCTTGTTACCTGGAGCTGTAACGTCACGAAGAGGCAGAAGGAACGTCTTAATCGGAATGCTTTTTTCAAATAGGGCCACTGACGTCACGACGCCTTTCAGAATCGTATCAATGATGTGCTTTCGATTACCCCTAGAACATGAGTCATTTCAGTTCCCTTGAATGTTGACTAAGAGACAGAGTGTCTGGGAGCAAAAAAATAGTAGTACTACTCTGTCATACACAAGGGTGCAAACTTTTTTGCAGTTTGTAATCCAGAATAGGTCATTTGTGTGATTAGTTCCACCACCTCCCTTGTAATTTCACCACCTCCCTCAACCTTTCACATAGCTGTGCTAATCTCATTTATGACAGGATGACCTCTCTTCAGGAGGTCGACACACCTAGACATGTCTCCCCTAGAATAACCATCCTTTGTTCCGTTGTCCCTGCAAGATTTACCGCCCTTTCTCATGTCACGTGTCTGTATTCTTGACCACTGTTGATAATGTCCGCCATTTAATGTGATGTGTACAGATGGGTTAGCGAATCACATCCCTGGAAGCGTCATACCTGTGTATTCCTTGAATATAAGGCCGCGCAAGACGAGCCTACTTCACTTCTGCTGGATGCCACTCACGTGCGTCAGTATGAAGTCCTTGCGCTTGTATGTTTTCTCAATAAATCAGACCTGACCTGTTTGAGCGAACCTTGGCAAATCCATTTTTACTTTAGATCAAATAATTCCCGTACAGATTTGTGTAGATCCGGTGAGTTTTTGAAATGGGGGGGTCTGTAATATTGAAATAAGAAAATGTCTTCTGAGTTGTCAAAAGAAAGGCGTCTTTGCTTGGGGACTATACTCTTGTCTAGCTATGCTAGCTATGGCTGTCTTGCTACAGTAGCTAGCACTTGTAGCCAGCTAGCTTAACGACGGTAGCTAGTGGCCCCTTAAGCTAGACATGGCACAAGCGCAGTAGCGCACTACTGCTCGCTCAAACTCCTGCACGTTGCTACCATCACCATAGCATCGAGTGCCCCCATCCTCCATGAGAATCTAACAACGGACCTGTTTTTCTGTTGTGCGATGGGAAAGTGGAGGGAAATTCTAGAGAAAGGCTTAAATAAAGGATTACACATGGCATGGCAAAAATCTGCCGGCTGTTGGACTTTCGATGTAGTCAACTAAAATCTTAGTATTAGTATTTAGTCGCTAAAATTAGACTAAAACTAGTTTGCTACAGGTTTCAGTAAGTGAGACCAAAAGCGGGATTAAAAGAGACACCAGCACCTGTAAAGATGCAGGGAGAAAATAAAAATACCAGTGCTTCCCACTGGCAGTGACAAATCCCTATATCCTCATGCTAAAATCCACTTTAAATCCACACTTTAAAGCTACATGAGAACTCGGCACTTTGGCGGCCCCTCTGGTCATGATAAAATCGGCACTGCGTTTAAAGAACCACACTTCCCACAATCCCCCACTCACTCGCTGTAATGATGGGGAAAAAGTGATAACAAATCTTGTGGTGGAAGCGGAAGTGACGCGTTTTGTGTGTCACAATATCAGGAAGACAACAAACACAAAGAAGGCCGGTATTTACCTGCATTGAAGCCATCCTTCCAGAAAGTCCATTGAAGTAGCTACAATCTTCCAATCACGTCTGCTCCACGCACGTTTATCATATTTTTTCCCATTATTAAAGCGAGTGAGTGGGGAATTGTGGGAAGCGTGGTTCTTAAAACGCAGTGCCGATTTTATCACGACCAGAGGAGCCGCCAAAGTGGCGAGATATCTCATGTGGCTTTAACACACAGAGACGAGTCACATCTCTAAATGAATCCATTCCGCTTTCATTGCGTGAGAACAGCCACATCTCTGAAAATCCACACCAGGTTTTGCTCGTTACCTTGGCGCGGTTACCTTGCAGTGAGAGAAACGCAGCAATTGGAATGGAATTTGAGATTAGAAAAAGTGGGAGGGCTAAAACTTATATTTTGAAATGAATGAATATGACGACCAACTACATTTAGGGGAATGTCTCTGGGCTGGCAGATGGGCTCAGTTGATCTCTATGTAGGTTTGTGGCACGAACCTCCACGCAGCACTGTGGGAAAAGCCTGTTTCATTACAAACTGCGCTCGTGACTAGCGAGTCGATCGGCTCACTTTCGCTTGCTGCCTTTTGACTGCCTGTCAATGCACGCGCACACAGATCCAGACACGCCTCCGCGGTATCAGACTTCCGCGCTCCATTGGCCCCAATCCCAATGTCCCCACTCACGGACTTATTGTCTTTCTATGTAAGTCGCTTTGATAGGCAGGCTCTCTACCCTCCCGCCACAAAAACATTTCTCATAAGATCTGCACAAATCCCGTAAGTGACTTATTCTGGAATGAAAACGGCGAATTTCGCCGAAAGGTGACAAGTTTGCATGCCTGTATAATACAATTCACATAGACAGTATGCAGTGTGTTTAACAACGGGTGTGTAGTCTTAAATAACAAAAAAGACAATCAGTGAGTTAAAACAACCTCAAATCTTGGTGACCGGGGGTGAGACATGATTCCATTAGTTCATGAAGGGGTGAGACATGATTCCATTAGTTCATGATGGGGTGAGACATGATTCCACTAGTTCATGATGGGGTGAGACATGATTCCATTAGTTCATGATGGGGTGAGACATGATTCCACTAGTTCATGATGGAGTGAGACATGATTCTATTAGTTCATGATGGGGTGAAACATGATTCTATTAGTTCATGATGGGGTGAGACATGATTCCATTAGTTCATGATGGGGTGAGACATGATTCCACTAGTTCATGATGGGGTGAGACATGATTCCATAAGTTCATGATGGGGTGAGACATGATTCTATTAGTTCATGATGGGGTGAGACATGATTCCACTAGTTCATGAAGGGGTGATACATGATTCCACTAGTTCATGATGGGGTGAGACATGATTCCATTAGTTCATGATGGGGTGAGACATGATTCCATTAGTTCATGATGGGGTGAGACATGATCCCATTAGTTCATGATGGGGTGAGACATGATTCCATTAGTTCATGAAGGGGTGATACATGATTCCACTAGTTCATGATGGGGTGAGACATGATTCCATTAGTTCATGATGGGGTGAGACATGATTCCATTAGTTCATGATGGGGTGAGACATGATTCCATTAGTTCATGATGGGGTGAGACATGATTCCATTAGTTCATGCCATTCACCGATAGCCCTTATCATCCACTGCCTGTTGAACATCACCAAAAAAAACAGGGAATACACCTTTACCGGTTTCTTTCATCGTGCCCTACGGGTGGTCCGGATTTTACACGGGGCTTCGACCCCAAGACAAGGGTGGTAATTGTGTTTCACCCAATCAAAGCTTATCAGAGATAAGGCCCCCTATAGAGATAAAGGAGATACCAGAGGTGTTAGGAACGGAGCACGGCCATGATTGCTGTTCCTCACTGTCGAAGTGGAGGGCCACTCTCTAATCACTGATCACAATCAATCCACCCACTCCGTCCACACTACTGCACACCAGCCAAATATTGTTGGAACACGCCCACACACTGCTACAACTAGGGCAGTATTTGATATATTGTCATGTGCGCATAGATTTTTGATCCATGGATGTCTCCTGAATCCCCATAAGCTATTTTAACCCATTAAACGAAATCTTCAGGCCTCAGGTAATGCAACTCATCATGTTTAAGTGCTGCTTGAAGCAGGTGTGCTACAGTACACACAATCAATGCATATGAAACCCCAATATGAGACTTAAAGGTGCTGTAGATAACATTTTACGACTCCTGATCGAGATACAAGTAGTACTAACATTGTAATACTATTGGCTTACAAGCCTTGTTAGAGGTGGGAACCAAACCTCAGACATCTCAGACTGAGATAACACAACATTAATTTAGGACCCATCAAAAATATTAAATAGATAAATTCATAATCAATATTTTTTGTGGGGGAAGCAATACTTTTATTCCGCACCTTTCTAAAAGCTCTGTGGAGGCCAAAAATTTTTAATAATTCATACTATCTAGAAATGTTATCTATTGCACCTTTAAGATCACCGAGGCATGTTCATGGTGCCGACTGCAGAGTTTAGCGGTGGTTCTAATTACGCTGTCAGTACATTATACCAACAGTGTGGGCGTATTTCACAGATCACGGTGTTCCTGAGAACCCTCATCTTCATGAGTTATGTGTCGCACGCGCACGCCGTATGTGTCATGTGTGAATCCATCCGTGGACTCCATGAGAGCCCCTTTCTGTGGGCGTCTGGCGGTGGAGCAGGAAATGATGACAAGTTAGCGGAGCCCTCAGGGCGGCCTGCACCCCCCCTGGTGGTAGCCCCTGTGTACACCGCGTCCGGGCAGCACTTACTGTAGATGCGTTGACCTCCTTCGGTGCGATCCGCTGGAGAAAAAGTGCATACCAGAGAATCTCGTTTAGCAGCTGGCAGGCACCATTTCAGCCACAGATGCCAAGCTTGGAGCTATGATGCTTGGCTGCATTTCTCCCATGTCCCCCATGTCGTCTGTAAAACGTTGTAGGCCTAAGTTTTCCCAGATATCTTGTTTTTAGCGATTGACTGATGATGAATGTTTTAAGCGAGTCATTTTCATACACCCTAAAACTACTTATGTAGCCTAGTTATTGTCTGGCGGCAGCCTTACCTCACTGCTACAGCAGCCAGTGTATAAGGATAGATTGTTATTTGAAATCTCTGTTTTCCTCATGCTGTTTTATTGGCAGTTTTTTTCTTCCTTACATTTTCGGGTTTTTTCCGTTTTCTCCCAATTTGGTGGCCAATTACACCCGACATATTGTCCAATTTCCCCCGTTGAAGATTCGTCACACAACACCGCGGTCCGTGGTACGAATTGGAGAGAGACAACTGCTCGGAGAGAGAGCGTGTTGCCGCGAGCGTGACACCAGACGGGGTCGCTGTAGCGAGACGAATCTTCGAGCCGAGATAAGCTACGGGAAACGCCCTCGGGGAGCGTCTACGCGACGCGCTGCTCGCTGTAGGATGCGTCCTCATTCGGGTCTGGCGACGCCGTGATGTGAACCCCGCTCGTCGGTGAGCATCCACACACGAGGACGACACGTTCGACTGCTACACCACTGCGGACCACTTTGGGGTTTGAATAGCTAAGAGAAGCTGACCCTTAATGTAGCCTACTGCATAAAGTACTAGGGGTGTTTATGAAAGCCCTTCAATGCCTTCACACCCTATTGCTCATCTCTATATTACTGTTACTATAAAGTTACTATAAAGCGAGCAACTTGACATTTTGATTCTGTGCTTTTTCTCCCACTGCAGAAGCTCATGGTAGAACACGTATATTAAACTAATCCATAAAACCCAGACTCTCCAAAGGCATGTGACAAAAAAACAGCTAGAATGAGAATATCTTCTTCAATGACCATCCAGTTGGGATTAATTCAGGCAGACTAGCCTCTCACGACACATAGAGGTTCTTGAGCATGAGCGCGAGGACAAATCGTTCCAGAAATCACACTGGTCCTCGGGACCAATTGGAGTCAAATCTCTTTGGAGTGTGGCGTCGCAGGGTGATGTGATGTATAGCCGCTACTAGCCTTGAAATCAGGCGTGGTTGTTTTTGTTTTTTTCGTCTACTCTTGTAGAGATTAAATACTTCTATGAAGTGGTGTGTGGATGGGACTGCTTGATGGTCTCAGAATTAACAAAATCCAAAGTGCACGTGACAAGAGAAAATCCATCCCATCCGTTGTTTGACCTTCCAGAGTTTAGAAAAAAATCAAGACAAATGCCTCCCTCAGGTTCATGAACCGACCAGAGAGATCTGGTGTCCAGCCTGGAACCGGTCTGAAGAACAACCTTAGATGAACAATACCCTGTCTCCATTTCCACTCATACTCTCCCTTCTCTCCTCCTCCCCCTCCTCCTCCTCCTCCTCCTCCTCCTCTCTCCTGCAGAAAGGGAATCAGCTGGTCAAGACGTCGGGCAGCGCGGAGCTCCAGCCTGGCTCTCTGGACGTCTCCCTGGAGTCCCTGAACAAGCTGAACCTCAGCAGCAGCGCCGGGCTGTTCCCCGGGGCGGAGCCGGGGGGCGGCGGCGGGGCCCCGCGGTCCGGGGGCCGCGCCGGGGACGAGCCCGCCTCCTCCTCCAGCCTCTCCGGCAAGGCCGGCCCGGACCGCGCCGGGGGCTCGCTCAGCGACTCGCTCTACGACAGCTTCTCTTCCTGCACCAGTCAGGGCTCAAACGATGTGTAGGGGCGACAAACACACACACACACACACACACTCAGAAAGAACGCGGAGACTTGTGTGTTATCTCCACCAACTAAGCACTTATAGAACAGTGGTGAGGTCATAAGATAAGGACCAGTCTGTCTGCCCCACCAAGGACTGAGCACACTGCTGTAGCCTGGCTTGAAGTGTGGGAAGCAATAACAACTTGGTCTTCTTTGGATTTGCAGTTATATCTTGATCCCCATGGGGAACTTTGTATCATTGCACTGTAACCATTACTGTACACAGTTTTAAATTTGTAAGGGTCTGAAAGTTACATTTTATTTTAAGACACAATCGAGTGATAATATAACCAAATTAAACCAATCATCTCATGCACCGGGTGAGAATGGTTCATTTTGCCTGTCGGTGTGAAGCAATAGCGTACTTTAAAAATAAATAAAAAATCATAATTTGCTGTCAAATCAATTAATAGTTGATGGTTATTGATTATCGTTACCTTTTGTTACCTCAATCAAAATGGGAACAATGTTTTGTTATTTTGTTAAGTGACTTATGTGAAGTCCTCAAACCATTTGCTCAAACTTAAATTTTAGACTGCTAGTAGGTTTTTTGCATCATGTATGAAGTGTCCCAAATACACCAATGCATTTATTTATTTTTTACCAGCAAATACTTTGAAATGAACCTTGCATTATGGTTCTTATAACTATGACTATGATAATGACAATGCTTTATAGCAGCACGCTATGTCAACTGAACTATAGATGCTGTTTCATAGGTACTTATCAATACATCTCTATTGCATTTTGGTCACTCAATACTATGTGTGAACAAGAACCCAGTGTCTGAATGGTACAGCCGTACAGCAAAAGACACATTTTGTGGCTTAAAAAATCATATTGCAAAAAAGGTTGGTGGTAGTAGCTCAGGGAAAATACAACACTAATATTTATAGTCAGTAATCATGTTAAGAAGGTATTGACACATGCAAATGGAATGTTGACTCATCACGACAGAAGCGAGGATAGTGACTCTTGTAGCATGTACTTTACCTGACATTTTGAAATCTTGGTTATGCTGTCTAGTTGTATATTTTGTGTGTATAAATAAATGGTATAAGTTTATATCAGTACGGGCATTGCTGATTGGTATATGCAAATATTAAAAAATGTGTGTTATGTTTGCCATCCAGCCTTGTTCGTGGGTCTACTGTTGGCTATGTGTTGTCTCCTCGTCTATGAAATTCTATAGGAGTTTCTAATAAGAATGGGTTTGTGTTCATTGAGAGCTAATACTGAAACCGCTATCACTTTATCATAGAGCCTATCTGAGCTTAGGTCAAATCATGCCAAAATGATGTAATTTGGAAACCTGGTGCTAATCGAGAGAGCTGGCTTTGCTTTGTCGTTTCAAACTTTTCTATGAGACTGTTAATATGTATGAAGAGAGTCTTACAAAAGACTTGTGTATTTTTCTAGATGTCGAGTAGTCTATTTATACCCTGCCTTTTGTACATCCAACTGTATAGTAGCGTAATTGTCATAATTCACCTCTCTCCTTAATAATTCCTTGTTCCTTTATAAAGAGTGTTACCAGCAGTGTTACTTGGGTAATTATGTGTGCAATTTGGGCTGTTACTCTAGACTTTAATGCTATATTTTATGTTATAATTTTCCTAAATAAATATGAGAAACTGTTTCCTATTTCAAATTCAGTTAGCTTTCTCTTGTGTTTATTTGTGTGTGCGTTCGTGTGTGTGTGTGTGCGTGTGTGTGTGTGTGTGTGTGTGTGCGCGCGTGCGTGCGTGCGTGCGCCCGCGCGCTAATGAGAGAGAGAGAGAAAGTTGGAAGTGCATGTAGGAACTCAAACTTACTTGGTAATAGAAATAGAATACGTATTCTTTGGATTCAGTGGATGGCAGTCCCTGGAATTGTGCTCAGAGTAGGAATGGCACACCGCGTGACCTTCTACTGAAATACTGACAGGCAATAAAATATTAGGCCTAGATGATAAAATAAATTCGAGTGAAACGCACCATTTCCTCATACGATGGTTCATAGGCTACAGGATTGATTACCAATGGTGCCTTTGAGCACAGTGGGTCTGGGCCTTCACCTCGCATGGTGGACAAAACAAAATGAGGGATTGGATCAACTTAACTCATTTTAACAGGCTATTTAGTGCCTACACGGCAGGGAATTTATAACAATTACACTATTGATGGGTAATTATATGAGTATAAACACAAGTAATTAATTAAACCACACAAGACTGGGTTCTAGTCTCTCTCTCTCTCTCTCTCTCTCTCTCGCTCTATATCTTGAGTGGAAGTTGAATAGCGGCTTGCCATAGTGATAACAGATGACACATGATTTGCCAGAGGTGCATGCTTGTCAATTAAGTAGTCCTACTATACAAATTGTGAGCAATTATGAGTCAATAAGTATTTGCGTCTTGTTGGCCGATCGAGTGATTTACGGCATGCACTCCTCTCAGATGTATGAGCAGCTTTCGTCACGTGGTCTGTCTTTTCCTCCTCATCCCAATTTCTCTCCAGTTGCGCACAGAAGTGTGTCCTCTCTGCAGGGCTCAGCGTTGCGCATCACATTCCACCCAGAATGGTGTCGCTCACATCTATTCTACCGATGCCTGAATGTGTCCTGCTCTAGTCTGAAGTTCGCCTGGTCTAATGTTTTCCCTTCAAGAGTCAATTGGGAGAGGATGCGGCTTCTCATTTTCGCAACTTTATTTGGAATTTTTCAACACACAGGTATGCAAAACTTCGGCGGCGTCGCTGTGGCTTGATGCGGTTGATCTGGTCCCCATTGGCTCCTAAATTCATTGTATCGGGTTTAATGCCCTCAACTTTGGACCCCGATGTGTAAATATTGGCCAGCGGAAAATGTGTTTTCAAATAAGTCATGGTCCGTAGGTGGCAGGGAATTTACACTGTTGCATTTTCCCGCAAGTCCGTCGGTCTAGGAGTGAATAAACGTTTAACTGATGCTCCCGTAAGGGTCCCTGAATTAATAGGGAGGTATCCTACAGTAGCCTATACACAGGCTTATATTAACAACAGCTTCTAGGCTGCACTATATTATCTGTCAAAAAGACTATTATTAAATGCTCACCCCTGTAGGCTACTGATGATTAGAAAGATTGATCTATTCCCTTGCGACAAGCAGTTGCCAGAAACGTTTTCTTGGCAGGGCTATATAGTCTGACTTTAGTCCCTCATTTCAAAATCTCATCCATGGCTTAGCTAAGAAATAACACATTGATTAGCTATAGAATGTAATTCCACACATTCTAGACAGCTTGCTGTGTTTCATCAAGCTATCCACAGAGTGAGCTGTTCAGATGAACACCATGAATCAACAGCTGTCTGGTGCGCTATTCACTAGCCTGAATACTGACTAGAGGAAGGATAGACACATTTCTTCTTATGAATGATGATGATTACCTGTCAGATAAATCACACCCCGTTGAACCGGGTGAAATAGACAAGCAAATAGTTTTGCTTTTGTTTTATTTAGCACCAAAAATAAGGGATCTCTTATGATGAGTCTCAAGAACCCATTTTGGAACCTTCTATCTAGAGCGGATGAGCTTTTTGTGAATCAGTGACACCGCTACTCCCCCATTTGACAGTAAATGCTGCTATATTGCTTGATTACTCTGCAGTTGAGTTTTTTAAACAATCAGTTTGCATCTTAAAGTTATAGAGTAGCCTATAATTTTGTTTCCTTTTCGATTTAATGTGTGCCTGATGACGCTATCAGAGTTTACTGCCATCAATTTGAAAATTAAAGCAGTGTTTCTATCTGTCAGTGGGAATTAATCACCTGAAGCAGAATTTGAATAGGAAAGAAAATCTTTTAGACAGATGTTTGTGGGGGATGTCTTTCTCAGTATCTGTCTCTCCACTAACTGGATGTGGGCATACTGCTTTTGAACAATTCTGTTGCAGAAGTAGTTTGTGATATTGCTTTTGTGATGAGATTACCTTCTATGAGACCCGTAATTGTCCTCTTGGTCTGGATGGGTAGATGGTTCGGTTTAGGGGGTTCAATCACCCTCCTGACGACAATAGCGCCCAACAACAACAATGCAGGTCTCTTCATGGGAACAACAACAATGCAGGTCTCTTCATGGGAGAGGATTGTAAGCAGATGTCCTCTGGGTTTAATCGTAGACCCTTTAGGGTGGTTCTAATCGTAGACCCTTTAGGGTGGTTCTAATCGTAGACCCTTTAGAGTGGTTCTAATCGTAGACCCTTTAGGGTGGTTCTAATCGTAGACCCTTTAGGGTGGTTCTAATCGTAGACCCTTTAGAGTGGTTCTAATCGTAGACCCTTTAGAGTGGTTCTAATCGTAGACCCTTTAGAGTGGTTCTAATCGTAGACCCTTTAGGGTGGTTCTAATCGTAGACCCTTTAGAGTGGTTCTAATCGTAGACCCTTTAGGGTGGTTCGATGGAGACCGACAGTCCTTCAGGATCAGGAAATGGTTGATTGTGAGTTGCAAAATGATACGTACAAAATGGTGTGCCCTAGCCTACTTGATTGTTGTCCCAACTTTATTTCAGCTATGACGTTGAGTTTGAAAACATCAGGGGTGATCCTGTTTGTTTCACGGTAATCAGTGATAAGTGTGATCTGGTTGTGGTGGGCTATTTGTTCCACTAATGCTTATACAGAAACATGTTTAAAGCTTCTTATCATACACTGATACTCTATCTGCATCCATATCTGCATCCATACTGACAAGTAAAAATGACAGTTCTAGGAGGCGTATGTAAGGCTAGCTTCTGGAGAGAGCAGTGTTAAGTTCCAGGCTTTTCGCTAGGTATTCAGTGTGAAGTCTAGGTTTAATTCACTAAAACACTCCAAATAGCGGCCCTTTTCAGATACCATTCAATAGACATGAAAGGGACCTTCTCATCATCTCTGGAGATGCACCGCTCTCTACAACTTGGCAGCTGTTGTTGGAGATCACATAGATCAAAAAAAGCACTTATTCTTGATTGAGTTGGGGAAGGAAACAAAAATGCTTTTTCTCTGCTGTCAGGGGACCATAGCTCTTCTTTAAACCCACAGAAACAACTCTGCTATTATTGTAAGTGACCCTGCTGTGCTGCCTCTTCTGTATGTCACCCAGTATTGCCGCCGCGCCTTTTTTGTTGTTGTAACCTTGCCGTTCTTGTGCACCCCCCCCCCTCCACACACACACACACACACACACACACACACACACACACACACACACACACACCTCGACAGGCCATGCTCTCCAGATACAGTGCTATCAGTGTGAGGAGATGAAGCACAACGACTGCTCCACCCCGGAGTTCATCGTCAACTGCACCGTCAACGTCCAGGACACGTGCCAGCGAGAGGTCTTGGTGCGAGAGGATGGTAGGCAACGTTCAGTAGAATCACCTTACTGTAGAATCACCTTACTGTAGAATCACCTTACTGTGTAGAATCACCTTACTGTAGAATCCCCTTACTGTAGAATCACCTTACTGTAGAATCACCTTACTGTAGAATCACCTAACTGTAGAATCACCTTCCTGTAGAATCACCTTACTGTACAATCACCTTACTGTACAATCACCTTACTGTAGAATCACCTTCCTGTAGAATCACCTTACTGTAGAATCACCTTACTGTAGAATCACCTTCCTGTAGAATCACCTTACTGTACTCGGTTCGACGCGACGGCCTCCGATAGCCTACCGCATCTGAGAAACACAGCTGTTTGTTTGACCCAGGGCCGTGTGCCGGACTATGCCCAGGCTATCAGTGTGTATTAGTATCTAAAGTAGGGGTCTCAAACTCCCGCCCCACCCCTCCATCCGGCCCGGGACATGATGTCAGAAATATAATGTAATCCGGCCCGTAAAATAATTTCTTGTAAACGGCGCCGGCAGGCAGGCCTACAATGCGAAATTCAAGTCTCTGAAAACGTGCATGGGCCAAATGCTGCACGCGAGGTGAACGCTGCATACAGTCACAGGTGCAATCAATCAATCAATCAATCAATCAATCAGCACGCGACTATGAACGGAACAGCTGTTTTCATGGTTAACTCACGTTAGGAACACAGACGGTTCCAAGAAAGATGGACATTGCAGTATTTTTTGTGGAGCTCAATGGAAATGCTACCTGCCTGATATGCAAGAAAAGAGTCGCCGTTCTAAAGGAATATAATGTCAAGCGTTATTCATTATTAAACATGGAGAACAGTCGTAGGGAGACGAGAGGAGAAAACACAGCTGAGAGGGCAACGTCTCAGCAGTCTTTCAAGATAAGTCTGTCATGAAAGAATAGTAGCCTACAAATGTATTCAAGTGTCTGGCAAGAAATGGAAACAAACTTCAACTTTAATAAATGCAAGGAGAGGTCCAGGGCAGGCCTAGTGATGCATCTTGCAGCTAAAATGGAATAAAGTACAAATGTAGGATATTCAAGATAAAATAAAAGTAAGGAAAAAAGATTTGCACTAACTGTTAAAATGTATTAAAATGTATAGAAACCGGTTTGAATCTGTATGATGAAAATTATGTTATGGTATAGTCTTGCAACATTTAGAGACTGACTTGTGAGTCTAGTTATGGAAATGAAAAATGACATCTTCAGAAATATTGCACTTTCTTATAGTAAGTAGTACTTGAAGTTGACATTGAAGTGGCCCTCCTATGAGTTAACGATACCAGAAGTGGCCCCAAGCCAATTTGAGTTTGAGACCCCTGATTTAAAGCGTCCATTTTGAAGGTTGATAAAAACATGGGCTGCCAACAGAGCAGCCACATCAGTGACGGAGGAAAATGAATGTTGTCTTTGATAATCCTGACACATAATGTGAGTATGATACCAGGAGTCCAACTAATTATATTCATTTGTAGCAGAATTTGTCTTAATTATGAAATTGCAAACTACCACAATATTATTAGTGGAAGCAGGTGCTCACATAACGTGTAACTGATATTGTGAAGACATCTGTCGCTGAGTTTTTTTCCCAGGGAAAGTCCTTGGCTTTCACCCTCAGACCAGAGTACAGGTCCCAGGATCTGAAGCACAGCGCAAGGCAAAAACTACGTTCATTTTCACTAGAACTAATATACTTAAACACTTAGTCTTAATTTAAATGCTGAATATGTGAATTCAAAGTACCCAGATCGTTTCCTAATCTTTTACACCCATACCAAGTGCATGTACCATAGCTGTATATTCTATATGAACCCCAACTCTAGCATTTCTATCTCCTTAGCCAATTTAAAGAGCTAAATCTCTTTACTGTGGAAAAAAATCTGATTGTCATGCATTCAGATTCAGACTACTTGCGTTTGATAGGGATACAAAGGAGCACTGATTAATCATTAGATGTATTGTCAGTTCTGTCAAACTCAATAGCTGTAATCAATCCCAATAATTGCCTTCTCTCTCTTGACGACCTGTCTTTACTTGATAAAACACCGGCACCTACCGATTGTCACCCTGTCGGAGAGCTAAAAAAAATATAATTATCTTAATAACAGAAAGAGCTCAAATGTGCGTGCGTAATCTGTTTTTTTTATCAACTCCTTTGCACCATGACCCATGAATCTTAACTTTTCCCCTTGAAGATGACTTGGGTGTCCGATCATCCAGGTCACCTTGGTATAGTTAGTATTCAAAGAGTGACACTATTTCCCCACAGGGGTTGATTCCATTCCACGGTCTTAATTTATCTAGACAGACAGCTCTTCCCCACACAAGCTCTCCTACACCCTGCTGTTTGAGGACTAATCGCACCCCAAAAACGCTACAGAATCCTTCCCTCATGTGGATCTACTCTCTCCGCTCCACAGTTAGAGACCGCTTTAACGTTGTAACCCAGATAGCAAGCGGATCTGGGCCATATACAGGCCAGATCTGGCCCTTGTGGCTTAGTTCCGGCCCATATATGGCCCAGATCCGCTTGCTATCTGGGGATGCTTTAATGACCATTGAATTTGGTCATGCCATGGTACAAATGATAGCTACATTCACTCTGTCAATATGATGGGTAACAGGTAACTAGGTAGAAAAATGAACCACTCCCCTAAACGTATCTTCCATTGAACACTTGCAGTTGCGTAATCGGAGGCGTCGCTTCCCAGATATCAAGCGGATCTGGGCCATATATGGGCCGGAACTAAGACACAAGTTCCAGATCTGGCCTGTATATGGCCCTGATCGGATTGCTGTCTGGGTTTCTCCCGCGAGCACTATTGTTTGAGAGAGCGCTCTCGATATCCTGATCCTGATGGTGTCTCTCCTCGCGTCTCCCCAGGCGTGTACTACAGGCAGGCCTGCGCCTCCTCCGGCGCCTGTCTCATCTCCTCGTCGGGATACCAGCACTTCTGCACGGAGAAGGTCAAGTCGGTGTGCATCACCTGCTGCAGCACACCTCTGTGCAACGGGCCGAAACAGAAGAAGCGTCCGTACCCGTCGGCGGCGACCCTGCTGACGCCCCTCCCCTCCCTGCTGGTCTCTCTGGCGCTGGTCTCTCTGACCTAGAGGCTGGCGGGCGGGGGTACCTCTTCCCGGGACTGAAGGGGGGTGTCGCCCTGATATGCCGTGTGAGCATATCAGGGCAATGTTGTTGTTGTTGTTTTTCGGACCGGTAGCTTGCGTCGCCTCCCTCGGTCTACCCCCAAAGGTACCTCCACCTCCTCCTCCACCGCATCCACCTCCCCCACCTCCTCCTCCTCTACATCCACCTCCCCTACCTCCTCCTCTTCCTCTACATCCACCTCCTCCTCCACATCCACCTCCTCCACTACATCCACATCCACCACCTCCTCCTCTACATCCACATCCACCACCTGCTCCTCTTCCTCTACATCCACCTCCTCCACATCCACCTCCTCCACCTCCTCCTCTACATCCACATCCACCACCTCCTCCTCCACATCCTCCACCTCCAGCTCCTCCTCCTCCACCTCCTCCTCCTCCACATCCACCTCCTCCAGCTCCTCCAGCTCCTCCACCTCCTCCTCTACATCCTCCTCCACCTCCTCCACCTCCAGCTCCTCCACCTCCTCCTCTACATCCACATTCACCACCTCCTCCTCTTCCTCTACATCCCCCTCCTCCTCCACATCCATCTCCCTCACCTCCTCCTCTTCTCTACATCCCCCTCCACCTCCTCCTCCTCCACATCCATCTCCCTCACCTCCTCCTCTTCTCTACATCACCCTCCACCTCCTCCTCCTCCACATCCATCTCCCTCACCTCCTCCTCTTCTCTACATCCCCCTCCTCCTCCTCCTCCAACTCCTGACTCAGCTCTCCAGAGCTTACCGGTCACCAGTCACATGCTTGTGTGAAGCAGGTTTTAATGCGGCCAGCGCCCCCTGCCAACACCCCCGGTCAATAATGATTAGCAATCAGATGAGAGCACACAGGTGAATTAGCATCTCGACATCGCCGGACCTTAATTCCTCCGTTATGGATGTGAAAGAGATTACACAGAGATTACATCACGATAACAGGCGTTAAACATTATGTTGTATGCGCGGATCTGCATTATTGACAGATCCTACACAAGTTCTTTATGAGAAAAGAGGACTTGAAGGATATCCGCGGATGAAACTAACCGTGTCGCGTAAACGTAATTGAATGTTTTGTTTCCTCATAATCATCATTGACAGAACATTGTGACGTTTGGATTTAGTTGACTGCCTTTTAGGGATTTGCCTGAAGTTTGTTGTTTTTCGTTTCAGCAAGTTAAAATGTAACAGTTCTACCAAAAATGCAAGCCAGTTTTTATACTACCCTATAAGATATGCCAGAAAGATTTAAGTTAGAAATGAATGATACTTGTGGTAGTTCACAGAGTGCCATATTGTTTATATCTGATGGAGAACATGAAGGAAATATAGCTACTCTTTCAAACAAGTGGGGAACATATGGACTATTCATATTTTGACAGTAAACGTCAGCTTTGGCATATTGTTCAAAAATGAAGTGGTTACACATATTAATTCATAAAGCTGACATTTCAGTGCAGGGGAGCCTACCCAGATAGCAAGCGGATCAGGGCCATATACAGGCCAGATCTGGCCCTTGTGGCTTAGTTCCGGCCCATATATGGCCCAGATCCGCTTGCTATCTGGGTAAGATTATATGTTAATGAGAAGTGAAAAGTGCTAATGTTACTGTCTGTCAGGTAGGGAAATAGCCTGGATTCTGCTGAGAGATGACAAACCAGCCTTTCAGTGTCACCACTCATTAGGCATAATATAATGTTTGGTTAATATCCATTCTGCAACATGCGTCTATATCAAACCATGCCACTCTGTATCTTATTGTAAGTATCCGCAAAACTACTAGCGTATAGTGAAGTACTCAGTACATGAGGAATTATACGTACAGCAGGCCACCTTGGAAGAATAATAGGGCGTCATACGTACTATAAAATACTAGCACACACACTCTTATTAGTTGTCAAATGGCAAAGATCTTGGAGGCAGAATGCTTCCTTCCACATGATCACAAACCATGGATCATCTACCCCCGTGAGGAAATCGTGATGAAGCCTGAGTTTCTACCAAGCGCACACAACTGAACGAGTGGAACTGAATGAGACGGGACTTTACACAACCCCTTTGCAAAAAGGCTATGATGAAACATGTACATATAAGACTGAAAGGATATTTATTTCATGCAGTGTGTCTTTCGCGTTTCTCGTACCATGGATTTTGAATCACGTTCAGTAACAGCTTTACACTAGCTTTAATGGAGGTACCAGTATTCTTGATTTGATTTTCTATGTTCTGTATTATCTATTGTCGGTGTGAATTATCGCCCTACCGCTTAAATGCCGTATTGGTTAAAAGTAGAGTAACCTGCTAACGAAAAATAAATAAGCTTATAGGGGCGATAAGCTTTTCACAGTATTATGAAGAAGTCATTTCAATCCATTTGAGAAAGGGTAATAATAGGAAGCAGATGTACAGTGAAATGAACTTTCATCTCTGAAATTAAAATGATATGATCTGAAAGACAGTTATTTGCCCCTCATAATTTGATGTTTTATTGAACAAGATTGATAGAGAGTCAGTAGGAGGGAGGATATACAGCAGGTCATTTTAATGGTCTCTACATTGATTGGTCTTCTGTGAAGAGTAATTGTTTTCTGCTTATGTGAAATACTAATAAAGAGATGTGGCCAAATGTTTCTTTTTTTTCCATCTGAATTATATTCACAATGAATGAAAAGACTAAACATGCACACAACTGTTTAACACTCATTTAATTCCCTTCTGCTCAAAACAACTCTAAAAGTAACCTTAAAATAAAGAAGACCAGGAGAAACTCAGTTGTTCTATTAGGAAGGGAGGGATCAGGTCAGGTCCACACCTTGAAGGGGGGGGGGGGGGGGATGGGGGGGGCAAAGGGGGCGATAGCCGATGTTTAAATGAGAGGGAGCAGCGAGGGAGAAACGGAGAATCCCCAGCTTCTAGTCTGACTTTAAATTGCACTGACCTTCACAAGCTGGAAAAGCCTTATTACCCGGCCGAGATATGGATGCTGGCAGCGAGCCCGCCATTATTCCACCGGCTGAAAAAAATGGAAATCCGTTCAAAAGGGCCAGACCTCCAGTGGTCTCTCCACCCAGATAGCAAGCGGATGTGTAATGATTCTGGGCCATATATGGGCCGGAACTAAGCCACAAGGGCCAGATCTGCTCTGTATATGGCCCAGATCCGCTTGCTGTCTGGGCAGCGGTCTCTCCAGCGGAGGTCTCTCCATGTCTCATCTCGGTAGCCTCGTCGGAACCAGGAGAAGGGATGTAGGCAGAGTGGATGTTATTGGTGTGCTTTATTCAGCTGACAGCTGAAATCTCTCCCCTAAGTCATTTGATTCGACCACGCCCCGATTTCCAATGGCCACAGCGCCTATTGCAACTGGATAATAAACTGTCCTTTTCAGATTATGTACATCAACATTGTTCTCATACTACAGATTGGGGTACATGGACGGTAACTGGACTGCACTTAAATAGCACAGAGCTTTACAATGGCCTCTCATTCACACACGCATTCACACACCAATGGCGGCAGCTGCCATGCAAGGCGCTAGCCTGCTCATTGGGAGCAATTTGGGGTTCAGTGTCTTGCCCAAGGAGACCTCGACATGTGGACAGGAGGGGGCGGGATTCGAACCGCCGACCCTACGATCATTGGACGACCCGCTCTACCTCCTGAGAGAACGTAGGCTTGATATGGTGCTCTTACTGTAAGTACAGATCGTATCCATCGGGTCTGCATCGTGTACCGGGGAAAGGTCGTGAGCTCTGGAGATCTGTAAATTAGGCCTAAATAAACCAGCCCTCACACTGAAGTTTCATTCAATGCTAGTCACGTTCACAAGACTCCCTCCTCGACTTTGCAACTTCGCTGTAGGTTACAACAAGAGTGGGTGGAGCGTGGGGGTGTTAGCTTGAGTGACATGACCTCAGCTAGCCTACTTCAAAACGTGTTTCTTAGGGACAGGAAAAGGACCTTAGCTCTCTCTCTAAATACGGCTGGCTATGGGAAATGACTTGCAGTTACAAAGCGGTATTCATCATACTGGGGTTGGAGATATTTTCCCCTTTGAGCCATAGAATATCTTTCTAGTTTGAGTCTGTACACGGTACAATATGGACACTGTCTTCTTCACGCATGACTGAGCTTAGGGGTGAGCAATATCTGATCGGCGTGCGCGCGCGTGTGTGTGTGTGTGTGTGTTTGTCGTAAGGCTGGATGAATATTGCTTGAGAGATTGCCAGCGTGGCACAGTTTACATTGTTCTCATGAAAGTTGGCAAGGAAAGCGAGAGATAAAGCCTTACAGGGCGTGATTAAAACTACTTGGAGAGCGAGAGGAGAACAGTAGAACCAAGAACTCCTCCGTTCAGATTCACTCCTCACTGTTTCACTCAGAGAGAGGTCTGACCTCTTTCTTCGAGGCATAACAAGACACTTTTTGGGAAAGTGGAGGGTGGAAAGGCCTTCTCACTCCATAAACCCTCTCATCTCAAGTAGGGCTGTTTAAAACTATTAAATGTTTCTTTTTTTTATTCTGTAAGGATGTGCAAATATTTTATTTGGTTCTCTATTGTCTTTAGATGGCAGGTAGGATAACACTTCGGAACCCAGATAGCAAGCGGATCTGGGCCATATACAGGCCAGATCTGGCCCTTGTGGCTTAGTTCCGGCCCATATATGGCCCAGAATCATTACACATCCGCTTGCTATCTGGGAAAGATGCTATTGAATGAGTGGTATATAAGTAGCGTTTTGCAGCCTTGAATTCAGTTGGCAGTGGAGTGCACACAGCATACTGCAGCAGGAAATTACACATGAATTACATTTCAGAAAAGCATATCACGCTCAAGTCACTCAGCGAGTGCTGATTCACCAGGCTTCATCTCATCTCAAGTAAAGGGGTCAGCAACACTTGGTGTAGTGTTATGGCCCCACAGAACCCTAGAAGAGGCCAGGGCACGGGGCAGCAAAAGACAAGGAGGTTGGATAAATAAAATATAGACTGGTCTGAAGAATATCATGTTTTTAAAAGGCGTTGGTCACACTTGACAATAAGGGTCACAAAAAACATTGGTTAACTGTTAACTAATGCTTATTTAGGGTTAGGTTACTAATGTTAATTAATACCTTAGTTAAGGTTAGGGCTAGGGTTAGGGTTAGGTGAGTTAACCTTAGTTAACATAAATAACATTAGTAAATGGTTAATAGAGACATTAATTAACTGTTACTTAATGCTTAATAATGCAGTAACTAATGCATATTAATGTACCCTTATTGTAATGTTAACAAGGCTTTTTGGTGGAAAGGTCCAATACTTTGCTGGCTCATTCAATCAATGGTTTTAAGCATCTGTTGCTACTGTAGGAAGTGTCTGAGAACCTAATTGATGGCCTCTTAGATAGCAAGCGGATCTGGGCCATATACAGGCCAGATCTGGCCCTTGTGACTTAGTTCCGGCCCATATATGGCCCAGAATCATTACACATCCGCTTGCTATCTGGGCTGTGATCTCTTTATCCAACAAAGACATTCTGGACGACAGTTCATTTGTTCGGCTTCCCCCAGAGCTGCGGTATATTGTGGTATATTTAGACTAGGGCTAGCCACCAGAGAGGTTTAGCAATCCTAACCATTTAACGTCTCAATATGGATATTGACAACTTCATGGAGCTCACAGTGATAATGAAGCCTGAGGAGCAAAGGTCTCCGAGCCCACAGTGGCGCCCTGTTTAGGGCAAGCATGGCTCCCCATGGTGCTTCCTGTAGCTACGTGGAGTGTCTGTGAAGTACATCAGTCGAGAGAGAAGATCACAGGGAGAGAACGTAATCAACACAGGAGTAAAAAAAAAAGTTAAAAAGAGGTTGTTGCACCTTGAAGGAAGGGATCATTAGCAGTGACCCACGGCAGGGGGTACCTGTAATAATGTGTTGGCAACTGCACCATTAACTACCATTTTGGAGAGGCTCCTGAGTGAGAACGCCCAGGATCGGGATGGGGGGAGAGGGAGGGAGAGGGAGAGAAAATGCAGACTACAGATCTCCCGGGTTCAAGAAGCAGCAAAAAGGAGGAGATTATTAAAATAATACCCACCCCCCCCCTCTCTCTCTCTCTGCTGACCACCTAATGATGTCTGTGTGTGTGTGTGTGTGTGTGTGTGTGTGTGTGTGTGTGTGTGTGTGTGTGTGTGTGTGTGTGTGTGTGCGCGCGTGCGTGCGTGCGTGCGCAAACTTAGTGATATTACTTGCTGGTAGAAACACTCTAGTTGATGAGGGACCTCGACTCATGTCTTGTTTACAGTATTGGAGATGAGAGCTAAATCGTGAATATGTGTCAAAGGAAATCGTTTGAGGTGTAGCTAGCATAGTTGTGAGAGGAGAGCACGGTCTCTCACCCCTCGGGGAGTTAATTACCTTCCGCCTGGATACTGCATACACTCAATTAACTCATTTCACATGTGCAGTATTTTCATTGGAATGAATAATCCACATACTGTATATCAACATATGTCAATGGATGTCCAAAAAAATCTAATCACCACACCAAAGATGTACTTGATGAATTATGCCTCTACTAACCTTGGTGTAATGAAAAAGATGTTCTAGATTATGAGTGTACAGTAGGCTGTGGTGAATGTGTACTAATAACATTTCTGACAAGTCAATAGAAGCTTTTGTTTAAAGAAAAAAAGGTATAGATTTACTCCCACTGAAGCTAGTTTGTTTCTGAAGGGAAATAAAGGACTTTTCAAGGTCAGGTAGCTAATTAAGAAACAGGAAATCTATTTAAAAATTATTGACAGCCACGTTAAAGGGGATGGCGCAAATGGATCATGGAGCAAGAATGAAAATATTAACAAGCATTTAGCTGACATTAAAGACCTCCCACCTCCAGAAGACAGCAAGCGATAAGGGCCTGTATTAATCACCATAATGCATATGATGATCACTCTTTCTAACGCCCGATTGTTTTACCCTGATTAAAATGGAAGCCCCAACCGGGAAACCAATAATGATACTTTATGGGAGTTAAGTCAGTATGACAGTGCATGATGGGAACTGCCCATGTCATGAATCCACCCAGGTCATTTACTGCTTCTCTGTAGAGAATGTGCCATGGACCAAAAGCTTTTTACAACATTGATGTAATTAGAAAGAAACTCTTTACCCAGATAGCAATAGGGCCATATACAGGCCAGATCTGGCCCTTGTGGCTTAGTTCCGGCCCATATATGTCCCAGAATCATTACACATCCGCTTGCTATCTGGGTACAGATTGATACATGGGACAATTAGATCTGGAAGGTTCAAGATACAAAGCCCTGTCGTTTTTAAACTACCATACAGTGTGTTTTCATTGTGCAAAGCAGAATTTGGAGAACTGTGTAGTAATCCCTGTACTACGAGGGCACTCACAAACTAGATGTCACATGTGCACATCTTGAAACAGGTTAAAGACTAACCTAGGTCAGAGAACGTGTCTTTTTCATCTCCATTGCCTATTTTTAGTAGTAATACAATGTTGTGGACTTTCTTTGAAGGATGGAGTGCCACTAACTGTGGCTCGAATCTCTTGACTTTAGGCTGTAGGGCACAGCTTCTCGTTCAGAGAGTGATCTGAATCTTCTCTGGTTTGCCCTGAGGGGGACTCCTAGCATACTCACAGAACTGAATGTTTTCAAAAGAGCCTTAAGGCTTACTGCTACTATTTCCACACTCAAATAATAAGTGTCCTTGCAATGGACAGAGAGAAAATCATATTGGGATTGTATTTGTATAGAAGCTGAGGTCTCAAGTGGTCTCAATTATTGTTTTTTGTTCTAGCCTTTTTGTTCTGGGCGAATATGAACATTCTTTGTCTTGCTTCTTTAATAAAGTGCAATTACTTTCTCCCAACTATGTGATGCAACCACCATGAGAATAAGCCCTGGGAATAAAGTATGGGCATTGATGCATTGGATTTATAACCAAGTGTTATTGTGTTTGTAAATAACTGGTTCTATGCTGCTAAGTCAACCTAGCGATGTGTGGTATAAATGTGAAGCTAAAATCATGAATCAGTTGATTATGCATGTTGGGGAAATGTAATATGTTGAAACCATAACAGAGATACTTGATGATTCCAGACTCTTAAGAGAATCTTGGCTCCCCTTTTATGATCCCAAGGGAGTGGGGGTCAAAGCCGCTCACAGACCTTACCTCTGTGTGGGTAACTAATTGGTGCTGTCTATGCAAACAGGACACACCTCAGTCCCCTCCCAGATAGCAAGCGGATCTGGGCCATATATGGGCCGGAACTAAGCCACAAGGGCCAGATCTGGCCTGTATATGGCCCAGATCTGCTTGCTATCTGGGCTGCCCTTTTTAAGTGGGGGACAGGACAGATTCTCTCTCTCTTAAGTCTCTCTCAAGTTTTGTCTCCGTAACCCAGGATCCAAGCTTGTACCCCAGATAGCAAGCGGATCTGGGCCATATATGGGCCGGAACTAAGCCACAAGTGGCAGATCTGGCCTGTATATGGCCCTGATCAGATTGCTGTCTGGGACCTGATTAATGCAAATCAATCTGTATCCATGGCATTGCTTAACCGTTACCTGCTCGCTAAGATCTCTGTGTAGTTGACGCCAGGGTCTTAGGAATTTCCACAAACTCTGCAAACGATCCCCCTCTGGCGAGAGCAAAGGGTTTGAACGAGACATTTGCAACTTTTAAACTATGAACCATTTCAGCATTCTCTTCTGATGTGGTGTGATGCCAGGTATTGTTTAAGCTTAGAGGATTTAGGATAGGCTGTGATAATCTATGACATCATTCATTTCATTTCTGCTTTTTGTTTGTTTTTTCATCTATTATTGAATTATGTTTTCATATTTTGATAATTGATTAGTATAACTTAACAATAAACTAACAATACACATTATTAAACTTTGATCACATCCTAGCGTCATCACATGATCTTTAGATCACTTGACTGAGTCAAGACTTCCTCCTTCAGACTGAGATTGATAAATTAGAATATTGATAAAGGTTATCTGTTTCCCTGTACAGAACAGGGTGGTGCCCCATATACGAGTTGATATGTATTCCTTCATATTTGTGATAAATGTGGTATAATCATAAATTATAGTCATAATATTTCCATAGTTCTAACCCTTAGACTGCAACACTGGTTATCCCACTCTTATTGTGCTGGATTAGCATTGGAAGCATTGGAACTGATGTGTCCAGGCGACAAGACCTATCTTAATTTATCAGACATTATTTCATGTCATTTCAATTCACAGCTATTTCAGTGGCATGACTATCTTCCGTCCTACCAGTCCTGAACAGAAACAAGCCAGCCACGCACATAAGCCAGGCTTGACCTGGCCTGGTTTTAGTAGACATGCTGTCAAGCCCACCTTGAACAGGCTCTCGATAGTGTTATTTGAATGACATCCACCCTTTTTAAATTTTCACCGTTCATTTCATTACTCCCACCAATGTAGGACAGTGGGCTACCTAGTCCAATCTACCTAGTCCAATCTACCTAGTCCAATCTACCTAGTCAAATCTACCTAGTCAAATCTACCTAGTCAAATCTTCCTAGTCAAATCTACCTAGTCCAATCTACCTAGTCAAATCTTCCTAGTCAAATCTACCTAGTCAAATCTACCTAGTCAAATCTACCTAGTCAAATCTTCAAGCATATCTCTGGCATGGAGGGAGTAGAACAGTTGAGTAGAGCTCTCCCTGACTTGTCAAGGTACGGTTGACAAAGTTGAAACTGATAGGCCTATAGAAGCTACTCCCACAGTCCCACTGCCAGGGCCCCAAGGGAGCTGTGAACAGGTAGAGAAAGCTGGCGGCCGGGGAGGAAACAGTCATGAGTGATGGCGCTGCCCGAAGAGAAAAAAGCCAATGTTTTGTAAAGCTCTGGGATTGGATGTGCTTGGGTCTTAAGTGATGGATCCAGCTCCAACGCCGAGCCTTCTTGGCTAATACGTCTTCTTTATCAGTGGCCCTCCATGTGGTCACGTAGGGGGGGGGGGGGGGGGGGGGTCACACCATACTCTACAGCCCCTGACGGGAGCTAAATCAGCTGAATCAGTAATATGATCTTTGGGCATAGCCAGCTAGCGACATAGTGCAAGAGAGTTGCCAAACAGCTCTGAGGGATTCAGCATCCGGTTCAAGTGATGGAACCTTCTGGAGCGCTTTGGAAGAGAAAGAATGGTTATTTAGATCAAGCAACCACTGTTGAATCATCAATCATCAATCATTAAATTGAATTACTGCAACACAATACCACGTTGTCTAGACTATATTAACCAAATGCCTAAGGTGAGTCATCATAAGAATCACATGGAGGAGATACGAAGACCATACCATTGGGGATAATCACTAAACATGCATGAAATAAAAAAGTAACATTCTAGTTTTTATGCCCCTGAATATAATTCGAAATTAAAATTCCTCAAATGCCTGTAGTATATGATCTTAAATTGCAACATCCAACATGAACATGTTTTGCCTTTTTAATTTGGGGGCCCTCCTCAGTCATGCTCAGCTCAACACTGCCCTCTGCTGACATGAAATGGCAGATAATCTCATGGAAGTAAAATGCTCAAAGATTTCTCCCTGGCCCAGCAGAGAGGATGGCCATGCCCAATTGTCCCATCTTTAAAGGACTTCTGAGACCTTAGGGTGATTTACAATATTTTATGAAGACCATTGAACCATCCACATGTAAAACACGAATCAAAGAGTATAGTGGAAATTGAGTGAGCATTGCAATAGTGTAATCGTATTGACCCTACCTGCTATATGTTCATTTGTATTATTATTACTACTATTATTTTACCCCATAACACAAAAGCACAGTATCACAAATACGTGGAAATCCTGGAAACCTGGTGGTTTTCAGACCCCTTGATAGGGGGATAGTCATCAACCTGGCAACCTCATGATTGCGGAAACGCTTCACGCTGCTTTGACTCCTTCCGCATTCAGCCATTGATCACCCAGCTATCATCTGGTCCTGAAACCAACCAAACTACACCAGATTGTAACGAAATATAAGCTCAGTTTGTGCAGTATCTATCAAAGCAAACCATGGCTGGGCGGTTACCGGCGTGTGTAGTGGACTGTGGGACCGGGTGAGTAGCTAGCTGGGTGGGTTAGCCTGTGCTAGCTAGCTAGCCTCTGGTTAGCTCACGTTACCTCATTCTTTGACTTAGCCAGCCCTTCCCTTTCATGTAGCAATCTATCTAGATCTTACTTAATACAACAGTTCACTAGTTAAATTGGACATTGTGTGAGTGGATGTGTGCTTGAGACTAGCTAGTTAGCTAGCTTAGCTTGCACTAGGAGTTGCTATCGAGTCATTAACCTTACTAAAGTTAAAGCTGTCCTTGTCATAAAAACACCAAAGATAAATAGATATCCAGCTTTATTAGTTGCTCACGTTAGACATATCATGTTCTCTGAACGTTGTGGCTCAAATGTGTGTTATTGACTTGCTTTTTGTTTTAATGCTTTTAATTTGTCCTGCTTTTTGTTTTAAATGTCTATAATGTCTTGCTTTTTGTTTTAATGCTTTTAATGTCTCATGTAAAGCACCTTGAATTGCCCTGTGGCTGAAATGTGCTAAATAAATAAACTTGCCTTGCCTTATTGACACATCACTGTGATGGTTATTCTGTTCTCTTGTAGATATACAAAGATTGGCTATGCTGGGAACACAGAGCCTCAGTTCATCGTCCCATCATGTAAGTGAATGTGATCACATGATAGTGGGCTTATTGATATGTTCCCTTGGGCAGCAGAGGCTGATAGCAAGCGGATCTGGGCCATATACAGGCCAGATCTGGCCCTTGTGGCTTAGTCCCGGCCCATATATGGCCCAGAATCATTACACATCCGCTTGCTATCTGGGGAGGCTGTGAACAATTCATCTGCACTGTGAACTGTTTAGGGACTGTCAATAACTGGGCAAGGAAGCATTGAACAGTTTCTTTTAGGGTCTAGTTTTGAAGACTTAAGTATTGTATAATGATAATAGTTTTGTCTGCTCCTACATGGAAGGTATTGCAATCAAAGAGTCAGCCAAGGTGGGTGACCAGGCCCAGCGGAGGATGATGAAGGGCGTAGACGATCTGGACTTCTTCATCGGTGACGAGGCCATCGACAAACCCAATTATGCAACAAAGGTATTGAATCGTGTCTTAAGAGTTGCGGGGCATCGACTTGCGATTAGGATATACGGCACGCTCACCCCCTCAAGTCTTCAACTCTTGACGGGGAAGGATTTTAGAACACGCATATAACAAAAAAGGGTGGGTATCCGCACTCTCGAATACGTTTCAACTGCTTTTAATGCACATATACAGCAGACAATGATCCTCAGCGTTTCAGCGTCCGTTCATTGTCTGCTGTATACTGTATGTGCATTAAAAGCAGTTAAAACGTATTCGATAGTGCAGATTTTAATCCTTTTTGTTATCAACTTGCGATTGCCAGAAGCTACTGCAACTCGATTGAAGTAGAGGTTTTGAAGAAGGTAGTGCAAGTAACCAGATATTTGTGTGTGTGTGTGTGTGTGTGTGTGTGTGTGTGTGTGTGTGTGTGTGTGTGTGTGTGTGTGTGTGTGTGTGTGTGTGTGTGTGTGTGTGTCACCAGTGGCCCATCCGTCATGGCATAGTGGAGGACTGGGACCTCATGGAGAGGTTCATGGAACAGGTGATCTTCAAGTATCTGCGGGCAGAACCAGAAGACCATTACTTCCTGCTGGTAAGCTCCCAGAGACGACCTGGAGATGACCGTGGAGAGAAGCTTCCTCATAGATGACCGTGGAGAGAAGCTTCCTCATAGATGACGGTGGAGAGAAGCTTCCTCATAGATGACCGTGGAGAGAAGCTTCCTCATAGACGGTCGCTATCTGAACAGACGGCGATAATGCCGATCCGTTACCGATGACGACGTCCACGCCGTGACGGAAGGAAGCCTGTCCTTAGCAGAGCTACAGAGGCTCATGGGATGTGTGTTTCCTCTCTCTCTCTCTCTCTCTCTCTCTCTCTCCCCCCCTCCCTCCCTCCCTCTCTCTCTCTCCCTCCCTCCCTCCCTCCCTCCCTCTCTCTCACTCCCTCCCTCTCTCACCCTCCCTCCCTCTCTCTCTCTCTCTCTCTCTCTCCCTCTCTCCCTCTCTCCCCCTCCCTCTCTCCCCTCCCTCTCTCTCCCCTCCCTCTCTCTCCCTCCCTCTCTCTCTCACCCTCCCTCCCTCTCTCTCCCTCCTTCTCTCTCTCACCCTCCCTCCCTCTCTCTCTCTCCCCCCCACAGACAGAGCCTCCTCTGAACACACCCGAGAACAGAGAATACACGGCAGAGATCATGTTCGAGTCTTTCAACGTCCCGGGTCTGTACATCGCCGTGCAGGTGAGTCCCGTCACACGCACACACACACACACGCGCGCACACACACTCACGCACACACACACACACACACTCACACACACACACACACACGCACGCACACACACACTCTCACCTTTTATTCCGGCCTTGAGAGTCTTGACCTCCTGATTGCTCCTCATACAGTATCTGCACCCACTGTACACGACACCGCTCACCCAGCGTACGACACACTGTACACGACACCGCTCACCCAGCGTACGACACACTGTACATCACACCGCTCACCCAGCGTACGACACACTGTACATCACACCGCTCACCCAGCATACGACACACTGTACATCACACCGCTCACCCAGCGTACGACACACTGTACATCACACCGCTCACCCAGCGTACGACACACTGTACATCACACCGCTCACCCAGCGTACGACACACTGTACACAACACCGCTCACCCAGCGTACGACACACTGTTCATAACACCGCTCACCCAGCGTACGACACACTGTACGTACAGGTGCATCTCAGACAATCAGAATATTGTGGAAAGCTCATTATTTCCCGTAATTTAATCCAAAAAGTGAAACGTTCATGTATTATAGATTTATTACACATGAAGTGAAATATTTCCAGGCTGATTGCCTCCATGTTGCTCCACACTGATGGAGTAATTTGTGCAAAAGGAGCCCCCACCAAGTATTGAGTGTATAAATGAACATACTGAACATACTGTTTGTTTGCTAAATAGTGAGCTGGTGGCTTGTTTAGGGCCGTCCATACACATGGCATTAAAGGGATCTGGAATCTCGAAGCGTGAGTCTTGATCCGGGCCTGTTTGCCGCCTCCCCCTCCCCCTTTCCCTCTCCCTCCCCCTCCCCCTCCCACTCCCCCTCCCCCTTTCCCTCTCCCTCCCCCTCCCCCTCCCACTCCCCCTCCCCCTCCCACTTCCCCTCCCCCTCCCCCTCCCCTCCTCAGGCCGTGTTGGCGCTGGCCGCCTCCTGGACCTCCCGGCAGGTGGGCGAGAGGACCCTGACGGGCACGGTCATCGACAGCGGCGACGGCGTCACCCACGTCATCCCGGTGGTAGGTTTGGCTCCGCCCCCAGCGCCCGTTAGACACCGCCGTCGCCGGACCCCATCCTCGAAACACGCCTGGCGTCATTCCGTTGATTTTGGTTTGAATCACATTCCTAGCCAACAGGTTCTGCTTGGTGTTGATCAAGTTTTTTTTTGCTGGGGTGGGGCGTGGTCCCGTAGGCGGAAGGCTACGTGATTGGCAGCTGCATAAAGCACATTCCCATCGCCGGGCGAGACATCACCTACTTCACTCAGCAGCTGCTGAGGGAGAGGGAGGTGGGGATCCCCCCGGAGCAGTCTCTGGAGACCGCCAAAGCCGTCAAGGTAGGTCAGCGTTCCCTCCCAGATAGCAAGCGGATCTGGGCCATATACAGGCCAGACCTGGGCCATATACAGGCCAGATCTGGCCCTTGGGGCTTAGTTCCGGCCCATATATGGCCCAGATCCGCTTGCTATCTGGGCTCCATCACACCCCCGACACTTCCATCTTTACTCTGTCCGTCACCGGCTGCTCCGAGTGTCAGACTCGTCACTCCAAGTGTCAGACTCGTCACTACAAGTGTCAAACAATGAATCCGACTCGCCCGTTTAAGTATCGACTAGTGTGGGAAGATTGCTTGATTTGTAAACGGGGTTGGTTCTCCTAATGTCCACGATAGCTGCACATCCACGGCTCATCACTAGGTGGCAGCAGCGCCACGGTTACAGCCAGCGCCACCGACACGTAAACCGCACGTCCCCGCGCCTCGAACACCACGAGCTGCGCGGTCACGGCTTCTCTCTCTCGGCGCGTTCCAGGAGCGGTACAGCTACGTGTGCCCCGACCTGGTGAAGGAGTTCAGCAAGTACGACACGGACGGCTCCAAGTGGATCAAGCAGCACACGGGGGTCAACTCGGTCACCAAGAAGGAGTTCACCATCGACGTGGGCTACGAGCGCTTCCTCGGCCCTGAGATCTTCTTCCACCCCGAGGTAAGCGTGGCCCCGCCCACCCCTCTCGTAGAGTGCGTTTCCCGGGTCTTTGCGGGCCCGCGTCGGTCGCTGCGTTCACCTTTGACCTCTAACCCCCCCCCCCACCGCAGTTCGCCAACCCTGACTTCACCCAGCCCATCTCGGAGGTGGTCGACGAGGTCATCCAAAACTGCCCCATCGATGTCAGGCGTCCCCTCTACAAGGTACCTTCCCTGACCCCCCCCCTATGAAACCACTACTTTTAACCTCGTTTTGGGGAGGCCCTCTACATGGGAAGTGGCCGTCTGGTGCATGCTGGTCCGTGCTGACCGCGTGGCGTGGCCGGTGTGTCTTGCAGAACGTGGTGCTGTCGGGCGGCTCCACCATGTTCAGGGATTTCGGGCGGCGCCTGCAGAGGGACCTGAAGAGGACGGTGGACGGACGGTTGAAACTCAGCGAGGAGCTGAGCGGCGGCAAGCTGAAGGTGAGACCAACAAACAAAACAAAACAAAACAAATCTACGGCCTTGTGGAACTCGGAGGGTCCCGCGTGTATTCTAATGTCCTTCCCTCTTGTCCGGCAGCCCAAGCCCATCGACGTGCAGGTCATCACCCACCACATGCAGCGATACGCCGTGTGGTTCGGAGGCTCCATGCTGGCCTCGACCGTGAGTACGGAGAGCAACTGACCACCGGGAACTCTCGTCCGTCGCCGCTCGAGTCCGTCTGGTCGAAACGCGAAGAGCGAGACCCGCACACCAGGAAGCTCGCGTTTTAAAGAGAACGTGTGACACTAAACGTTAACGACGCAAATAGATTCCGATTTATTTCACTCTAGACCACAATTGTGGTGTGGGGTACAATTACATAAGTAAGAAACATCAGTGCAGTGGTACACGAACAGAAACAGGAATATACAACATAAGAAAAAGAAAAACATCATTTGAAGAGGGGTAATACATTACTGAGAAAAGTGCCAAGATTATATAGTAACTTTAGTTTGTTTGTTAAAAACCAAGAGAGGAGCTTCCTGGTGTGTGGATTTCTACTCCATCAATAACCTATGTTTTTTTGATCCAGCACCCATATTGGGTGTAATAGAGCGTCTTTTATCTTCTCTTACTGAAATATGGCAACTAACTATTGAAGTGGTAACCTTCTCCTTCTCCCCCCCCAGCCTGAGTTTTACCAAGTGTGTCACACCAAAAAGGACTACGAGGAGATCGGCCCCAGCATCTGCCGCCACAACCCCGTGTTTGGGGTCATGTCCTAAGGGGGGCGCGTTCCTCCCAGGGGTACGGAGCCCCGGGGGGGGGGACACTGGTCCACAGCCGTCAGAGAGGCAGCACTTACAGACCAATACCGTCGGACAATAACGACCTTCGACACCGGACCGGACCAGGCTTACCAGGCCCGGCAAAACTGTTGAGATCGTCCTCAAGCAAGAGCGGATCGCGGCGTCTCAGCCGAAAGCATCCTCAGATAAATATTATGTGGACTCGAAAGTTTAATTATGATGGATGATGAAATTGTCAATGGTTATGTTGTTATGGTCCTTTTAATTACAGGGTTAGAATACTTAGTGAAATCATACTATCTTGTTCTGGTGTAGTTATTCCTCTCTCTGTGTATAAGACCAGAGCTTGCTTATATTTCTTATGAGGTTTTTTATATTATAGATGATGGTGGTGAGAGAATGAACTCACGACACTGCGTTGACACAGTGCCCGTATACCTTCAGTATCAAGAGTTCAATATTGTGACCAATTTAATTCACACTTATTGATTTTCGTATTCCTTTTGCCCCTTTTACTCGGCAGGTGTTGGGGTAATTCTTTCTTGAGCCATCCGTTCTTATCTTCACGGATAGTTATATTAATATATTTGAAATGACTGTCATATCCTTGATGCCTGGGATCTCATGTGTACTCTATGACCGTGAACTGTACCGAATCTGTGGATTTGAATGCCTACCAACATGTCAATAAAGGCAGACAGATATTTCTATGACTTGTAAAACAGTTGCATCATCTCTTGGGGACATGGTCGAGTAGATCGAACACAGAAGTGTACAGTAGGGATGTTTATTTTTGTCTTTCTTGCACTGCTGTTTGAGGGAGCTAGAGTGGATATGACGAATGTTTCGAATTCGACTGTGGTCCTTAATCGGCCTATTATAAATGTGCATGTAATTCCCACTACTACCACTAGATGTCAGCATTGTTTCAAAGAGCACATGCATTAGTTCCACTGAGTACGATTTCTCCTAGAACTGATATCAGAAAGACGCTGGTGTCATTGAATGATGTTTGGACTCATAATACAGTATTATACACACCATAATACAGTATTATACACACCGCTCTCGCGCTGTCCTGTGTTCTGAATAGATCAACACGAGTTATATATCGGCGACGGTTTCTGCGTTCACAAACTTCCCTTCCTGTGTGAAAGCATTACAACTATACCCTGGAAAGTCATACATGACATGACAACATTGTTTATTTTTAAACCACCACCTCGCCTCACCCCACGCCCCCACACACACACACACACACACACATCAGATTGGCTTGCATTATTTCAGGCAGGCTGGAATACCCTGCTCCCGTTTCACACGCCTCTGTCGTCTGGCGGTCATGATTGTCCTATCCCAGGGGTAGTGGGCGGTTATATCTGCCCTGCCCCTCACCAGTGGTATGCGGGGGCTCACCAGTGAAAAGCGGGATGGACCAGATATGTCGTTGAAAGCCCCTCCCTCTCGTGGTCGCAGGAGGGAGAGAACAGACAGGCAGACGGACGGAGAGACCTTGACGGTGGAGGGGAGAGCCACAGACTGACCGTTATCGACGCACAGACGGCTAAACCAGCAGACAGAGACAGACAGCTAAACTGACTGGCAGACAGACAGGCAGGCAGACAGACGGAGACAGGTAGACAGACAGCTAAACCAGCTGATTGACTGACTGACTGACTGGCTGGTTGACTGACTGACTGACTGACTGACTGACTGACTGACTGACTGGCTGACTGACTGGCTGACTGACTGACTGGCTGACTGACTGGCTGACTGACTGACTGGCTGACTGACTGACTGACTGGCTGACTGGCTGACTGACTGACTGACTGACTGACTGACTGGCTGACTGACTGACTGACTGACTGACTGACTGACTGGCTGACTGACTGACTGACTGACTGACTGGTTGACTGACTGACTGACTGGCTGACTGACTGACTGACTGGCTGACTGGCTGGCTGACTGACTGACTGGCTGACTGGCTGACTGACTGACTGACTGGCTGACTGACTGACTGACTGGCTGGCTGACTGACTGACTGACTGGCTGGCTGACTGCTGACTGACTGACTGACTGGCTGACTGACTGACTGACTGGCTGGCTGACTGCTGACTGACTGACTGACTGACTGACTGACTGGCTGGCTGACTGGCTGGCTGGCTGGCAGACAGGCATAATGTCCTCTGCCACTAGGCTGAAGGTTCTTGTGTTGCTAGCGGGGTACTCCGGGGCCCTGGGGGTCCTGTCCCTGCTCTTCTCTTTCGGGACGGAGTACTGGCTGCTGGCCTCCGAGACCTGTGGCCCGGTCCAGCCCGGGAGGGGCGGAGCTCTGGGGAAGGGGGAGGGGCGTTCAGAGGTAACGGAACTCTCTTTCGGTTCAGGAGAGAGGTGGTGGTCGGTGGGTGTGGTGTAACGACAGGCACGCTAGCCGAACCCCTGAAGCGCTGTCGTTTGACCCTTAAAGGAGTAGTAAAGGGAAAATGCATGTTTAGCCCTGTTTTAAGGTTACTTATGATCATATACAATGGTTCAGATCAAAACGTTGACAAAACTAGCACTTTTGAGAAAGTCTGATAATTGCTCTACCACCGTTTTGGTCATACAATGGATGTGGGTGGGCACCTTGAAAAATCATTCAAAAAACATGTTAAACTCTCAATTTCAAAGACAAGAAACTCACCGAGGTGTTAGTTGGCATTCTGACATATAATTCGCCATAAAGTAAGATTCTAGTTCATCTGGAAAGGCTTTTTTTTTAAATATTTATTTAAAATATTTAGCATAGAACTATTTAGTCGCAGCACATACGTGTGTAAACTTCCACAAACTAGGTAGCCTAGCAACATAAACAATAACAAAAGCTACCGTAAGTAGTTCCGCTTCCTGAATCCCCTCTGAGGATTGATCTACACATCTACAACGGTCGCTTCAATACAAGTCAATGGATTTCACCAAATGATCAATAAAACCCTACAGGATTCATACTTTGCGGCAAATTTGATGTCAGAACACCAACGGACACCAATTACCCCCTCGGTGAGCTTCTTGTGATTGAAATTGAGAGTTTAACATGTTTTTTGAATGATTTTTCAAGGTGCCCACCCACATCCATTGTATGACCTAAACGGTGGTAGAGCAATTATCAGACTTTCTCAAAAGTGCTAGTTTTGTCAACGTTTTGATCTGAACCATTGTATATGATCAGAAGTAACCTTAAAACAGGGCTAAACATGCATTTTCCCTTTACTACTCCTTTAACCTTTGACTCAAGGTGAGGGTCTGTGTTTTGGGGGGGGGGGGTCTGCCCCAGCAGGTCCAGGGCAGGGAGATGTTTCATGAGGGTCTTTTCTGGAGGTGCTCCTTCAGAAGCAGAGAGGCGGAGGACAGTGTTTGGGACTTCTGGATCAGTAAGTGTCACGGTTCAACAGGAACAGAACATTCTGGATGAACAGATAATGATAGCACGTTCAATTCCCACAGCCAATCAGCCGTCGCCAAAGGTCTGTGTTCCTGCCTACCTGTTCCCATTTCCTGTCTCTGAGCCAATGGGGGCCTCCCTCGAACCCGACTCCGCCATCAGTAAGTTTGATAACTGTTGTATTCTATTTATTTTTTCTTTAATAATTAAATATATATATATATAAACTGTTCTCTTATCTATTGTATGTTCTTATTATATAGTCTACAGGACTTTCTGGAGCATCTTCCTCCTTTTGGGTGTGGTCGCTGTTGTGATTGGTGGATTTGTTGCCTTCACCGCCGCGCCATTGGCTAGCCACAGACTCTACAAAGTGGGCGGTGCCCTCCTGCTTACTGGAGGTCTATCACCAGGCCGTAGTGTCTGTATCTACAGTAGGCCTATACTGTGTTTATGAACTGTATTTATGTAGGAATTAATGGATATTCCAATGAGCATCTCCATTAAAATCTCACTTTATGTCTCTCTCTCTCTCTCTCTCTCTCTCTCTCTCTCTCTCTCTCTCTCTCTCTCTCTCTCTCTCTCCTTCCCACTCTTTTTCACTCGGCCATCCTCTACTCTCACTTCTCTTTCTCTCTCCCTCCACTTCTTTCAACCCCCCCCCCCCCCCCCCCCCGCCGCCCCTCTCTCTCTCTCTCTCCCTTCTTCCCGCTCTTTTTCACTCGGCCATCTTTCACTCTCACCTCTCTCTCTCCCTCCACTTCTTTCTAATATCACCCCCCCCCCTCCCAGGCCTGTGCCTGCTGGTGGTGCTGGTGATGTACGTGATGTGGGTCCAGGTTCTGGACACGTTGGAGCGCTACGCGGCGCCGCGGCGGACCCCCGGCTGCCCCCTCTTCCACCTCAGCGTCCGCGACGGACCCTCCTTCCTGCTGGCCCCCGTGGCCGTCTTCTTCTGCCTGCTGGCCGGCCTGCTGTCCGCGCTGACCGGACGGACCCTGCAGACGAGCCGGGAGACGCGCTTAGCTTGTCCGGCGGAGAATGAGAGGAGCGGATACCCCTGAGCTTGAACTAGGTTTCAGGATAAGAATGCCACCCGCTGAACCGTTAAGGGGGGGGGGGGGTAATTTAAAAGGATGGAGATGCCTCAGTTCAAGAAGGACCAATCAACGTAGCCCTGAGAGGTGACTGGGAATCCTGGGCTGTTCAAGTGTGTCTGCCCTTTTCATACCGATGCTGTCTAATGACTGTCTCATCTCAGGTCACCTGTGTAGAGAAAGAAAGCCACATGTCTTTTGTGATTGCGAGTTGACATGCTGTTACCGCCAGTTCTGCCCGGCAACTGTACTCCTGCCCGAAGCCATCTGTGACTGAGTGGGTTGAGAATGAGGAGGATAATGAATTAGACTGTCGTTATCTATTGTCATAATCCTGACATGGTGATTTTAACTGGCATCCTTAGGATGTGCGGCATGCAAATTTAAGCCTGTCATGCAGGCAACCGCCACTAGAGGGGAGTGTTGCTTCAATGGTTTATTAGCGAGTGGCCAGCTGTTTCACTTTTCAAACCCAAATAAATCAGTTAACCTCAGAAGGTGTATATTGTAACTCCAACCACCGCAAAGGAGAGATCACAGGAAATAAGAAGTTGCATCATTCCTATTTGATTAATCCTCACGTAGTATGCAGACGGAATGCAGAAGGATGTAGATTATGATAATTAATTCAGTTGCCACATTTGACCTACTAAACAAAAAATGTTTTTTTTGTGTGTAGAAGAGTATGCTTACCTCTATACTATATTAGAATAATTGATAGTGGAAAGCTTCTATCACACCTTTATAATTGGAAAAGGGAGACTGGAGAGGCTGGAGCTGTGAGGGCTGATATGTGTGACTGGGATGAGAAGAGAGAGAGGAGAGAGAGAGAGTAAGTGATAGAGAGAGGTTGAGAGAGAGGAGAGAGAGATAGAGAGAGGAGAGAGCTCGTTACTCATCACTGTTTCTCCTCTCTTTAATGTTTGAGGTTCCTCTCCTCCTCTCCTCTCTCCTCTCTCCTCTCCGCTCTCCTCTCCTCTCCCTAATCTCGGCTGTGAACAAGGTGAGTATAATTACACCTGAGGCTGTCACATTCACTTCCGTGGCCCGCGCCATTTTAAACATCTCTGTCACCTCGCTCGCCTCGTCAAACTCGGCAGCCGGCGCCGTGGAGGTTTAAAGGGAGACTGTTTTAATGAATGTGCAGGGAGACAGTCATATCTCTTGGTTTCAATCATGCTTCTTTTTTTTTTTTTCCGCAAGAGAGGAGGCTCAGTTGGCAGGTTCATTACTGGTGTGTGTGTGTGTGTGTGTGTGTAGGTGGGTTTGTGTGTGTGTTTTTGCATTGCTGTTTTCCTGGGTTAGGGTGTGCGCAGTGTGACTGACACACACACAGACACACACACACACACACACACACACACACACACACACACTACTGTTGGTCTATGTTATCACCTGTGTCTTTTTCCCTGGGAGATAGGACTGTCCATAGCAATTACTACAACATCAATAAAAACAAATACAGCCTATTTAATCTCTCTCTCTCTCTCTCTGTCTTTCTCTCTCTCTCTTTCTCTCTCAATATTCAATATGCTTTATTGGCATGAATGTCAGGTGAACAGTGTTGCCTAAGCATCAAGAATACAATGAAATAATTACATGAGAAAACAAATTAAATATACTGTACAATTAATTAAGTAAACTAACAGATGTATCAAATGTCAAGGGTAAAATACTCTGTAAAGCGCATTGTGTTGCCTCTGGGTATGAAATGCGCTATACAAATAAAGCTTTGATTGATTGATTGAAATAAATACATAAATTCACTTTGAACTTCAAAACTCTCTCTCTTTCTCTCTCTCTATCTCTCTCTATCTCTCTGTCTTCGTTATAACATTTCCCACTTTTTGTATTCTAAAACATATCCTACAACAGCAATTTTTAGTTTGATCCAAAACATCCATTTCTTTTAAAAAGCGATGTCATATCACGGCAGGTAGGGCCTGTTTCCCCCCCCCCCCCCTCACCCCCCCCTCACCCCCCCCTCACCTCATCCCACCCTCACCTCATCCCAGTCCACTCCCAGTTGGTTTGCCCCACTTGCCTCTAGGCAAGCCCAGGGGGGGGCAATTATTCACCTCTTTGCCCAGCCAAGTAGAAGAAATTACCCTCTCTCCTGAATCAAGACCTTCCAGCCCAAACCGGGACCCCCGTCTGGAGCCCCCGCCTCGCTGGCTATCAGACCCCTGCCTTTCCCCTCCCCACCACTGGTGTTTTCCATACATATGAGCCAACTAGCCAGCCACACACACACACACACCCGCACACATGTTGTGTTGTGGCTACGAGGGGATGCAGGGGTGTGTGTGTGTGCGCGCGTCTTACTCGCCATCCCCTAGGTGGGTATGGAGGAATAGAAGTGTGTGTGTGTGTGTGTGTGTGTGTGTGTGTGTGTGTGTGTGTGTGTGTGTGTGTGTGTGTGTGTGTAAAAGGACAATAAAAACAACAATAAGGACAGATAAACAGCAATAGCACAACAATTCCACCCGTGTGTGTTCTCATCTCTCTCTCTCTCTGTTCTTATATCTCTCTCTGTTCTCATCTCTCTCTCCCTCTGTTCTCATCTCTCTCTCCCTCTGTTCTCATCTCTCTCCCTCTGTTCTCATCTCTCTCTCTCCCTCTGTTCTCATCTCTCTCTTCTCTCTCTGTTCTCATCTCTCTCTCTACCTCTGTTCTCATCTCTCTCTCTCTCTCCCTCTGTTCTCATCTCTCTCTCTCTCTCTGTTCTCATCTCTCTCTCCCTCTGTTCTCATCTCTCTCTCTCTCTCCCTCTGTTCTCATCTCTCTCTCTCTGTCTGTGCTCATCTCTCTCTCTCTCCCTCTGTTCTTATCTCCCTCTGTTCTCATCTCTCTCTCTCTCCCTCTGTTCTCATCTCTCTCTCTCCCTCTGTTCTCTTCTCTCTCTCTCCCTCTGTTCTCTTCTCTCTCTCTCTCTGTTCTTATATCTCTCTCTCCCTCTGTTCTCATCTCTCTCTCTCTCTGTTCTCATCTCTCTCTCTCTCTGTTCTTATCTCTCTCTCTCCCTCTGTTCTCATCTCTCTCTCCCTCTGTTCTCATCTCTCTCTCTCCCTCTGTTCTCATCTCTCTCTCCCTCTGTTCTCATCTCTCTCTCTCTCTCTCTCTCTGTTCTCATCTCTCTCTCTCTCTGTTCTTATCTCTCTCTCTCCCTCTGTTCTTATCTCTCTCTCTCCCTCTGTTCTCATCTCTCTCTCCCTCTGTTCTCATCTCTCTCTCTCCCTCTGTTCTCATCTCTCTCTCCCTCTGTTCTCATCTCTCTCTCTCTCTCTCTCTCTGTTCTCATCTCTCTCTCTCCCTCTGTTCTCATCTCTCTCTCTCCCTTTTCTCATCTCTCTCTCCCTCTTTTCTCATCTCTCTCTCCCTCTGTTCTCATCTCTCTCTCTCTCCCTCTGCTCTCATCTCTCTCTCTCTCTACCTCACTGACTCTTCCTCTTCCTGCTCCTCCTCTCCCATCGCTCGCTCGCTGTGACCCTCCCCACACACACACACACACACACACACACACACACACACACACACACACACACACACACACACACACACACAACTATCTGACAGACTGTGAGCCACTTATCATTAAGAGGGTAGGATGAGGCCCGGGAGGAACAGCTTTCCTTTTCTCTCTCTCTCTCTCTCTCTCTCTCTCTCCCTCCCTCCCTCTCTCTCTCTCTCTCTCTCTCTCTCTCTCACCTGCCCTCCCTCCCCCAGGCCATGATTCCAGAGGAGGTCACTGTGTACATTAGGTTGGGGGGGGGGGGGGGGGGGGGTTAACCTATTATATTTAACTAGTTCTCAATCTCCCCCCTTTCTGACCCTCCTCTCCACCTCACTGGGTCCTCATAGAGCCACACGGACTTAAGACAGTCTCTCTCTCCTCTCTCTCTCTCCTCTCTTTATCTCCTCTCTCTATCTCTCTCTCTCTCTCTCTCTATCTCTCTCTCTCTCTCTCTCTCTCTCTCTATCTCTCTCCCTCCTCTCTCTCTCTCTATCTCTCTCTCCTCTCTCTCCTCTCTCTCTCTCTCTATCTCTCCTCTCTCTATCTCTCTCTCTCTCCTCTCACTCTCCTCTCGCGCTCTCTCTTTCGCTCTCTATCTCTCTCCTCTCTCTCTTCTCTCTCTCTCCCTTTTCCTGTTTCCCGTGTTCATCTCTTCCTCCCCCTCCTCTCCCGAAGAAAATGATCAGCGCCGCGTACCGGAAGACAGGGCGAGAGGGAGAGGGAGACAGGGAGAGACGGAGAGGGAGACAGGGAGAGAGGGAGAGGGAGACAGGGCGAGAGGGAGACAGGGCGAGAGGGAGACAGGGGGAGAGAGAGAGGAAGACAGGGGGAGAGAGAGAGGGAGACAGGGAGAGAGGGAGAGGGAGACAGGGAGAGAGGGAGAGGGAGACAGGGCGAGAGGGAGAGGGAGACAGGGAGAGAGGAAGACAGGGCGAGAGGGAGAGGAAGACAGGGCGAGAGAGAGAGGGAGACAGAGGGAGAGGGAGAGGAAGACAGGGCGAGAGGGAGAGGAAGACAGGGCGAGAGAGAGAGGAAGACAGGGGGAGAGGGAGACAGGACGAGAGGGAGGAGAGGAAGACAGGGCGAGAGGAAGACAGGACGAGAGAGAAAGGAAGACAGGACGAGAGGGAGAGGGAGACAGGGCGAGAGAGAGACAGGGCGAGAGAGAGGAAGACAGGGCGAGAGAGAGAGGAAGATTAAATCCAAGTTTCTTTCATCCATGGGCGCTTTCATCTCTCTCTTTTTTCTCCTTTTCCAAACAGAGGGAATTATCAGCACCGCTACCGACGCTAGCTCAACGGCGGCGGGGGGGCGGGGCCAGAGAACGGAGGGAAGAGGGAGATGAGGTGTGTGTGTGTGTGTGTGTGTGTGTGTGTGGGGAGGGGGGGGGGGGTGGATGGAGGGGGGGGGGGGTTAGATGGGTGTCGATAGGAGTAGGTAACCCCCTTCTCTGGGCTAGTATTCTGGCGCCTAACCAACCTGTGGCAAATCCATCCCGTGATCATTCCATGGTCATCAGCTCATAATAATCCAGGTACACACTTAACATGTCACATTAGCATGATTTCTGTTCACAAATGGATATTACAAACATTTGAACGGTCTCATTTGTGTAGGTTGGCACGGGGATGAAGCACTGTTATTGGTATAAGCTGGCACCCAGGTGGCACAGGGTCAATTCTTTTTCAATCTTTAAATCATGTCTTAAACATGTCATCATACTGAACGCTCTCTTTATACCGTATGGACCCAGACGAGAACACACACTGAAATACACAATGGACAGTTCAACAAGGAAAGAGAACGTCGACGTCAGAAGAATGTTATTAACCCACCCTTCCAAAAACATAACCAAAACTAAACAGATGAGCTATTCTGTGGGCGCCTGGCGCCACGTCTGATCTCCACTGTTCTGAGTGTTTTTTCATTAAATTTGTGTCAAGACTAATTTACAATACAGATGTCAGGATGCCATGGAATCCCATCGCAGGCTTCATAATAAGATAACAGGCTTTAGTCAAAGAATTAACGCTATTGAAATGATGAGATTAGTTCAATGGGATGTGGATACGGGGGCTTGGCTGGGAGTGGAGGAGGAGAGGAGAGCAGGAGAGGACAAGGAGAGAGGAGGAAGAGAGAGGAGAGGAGGACAAGGAGAGAGGAGGAAGAGAGAGGAGAGGAGGACAAGGAGAGAGGAGGAAGAGAGAGGAGAGGAGAAGAGGAGAGAGGAGAAGAGGAGGAAGAGAGAGGAGGACAAGGAGAGAGGAGAAGAGAGAGGAGAGGAGGACAAGGAGAGAGGAGAAGAGGAGGAATAGAGAGGAGGACAAGGAGAGAGGAGAAGAGGAGGAATAGAGAGGAGGACAAGGAGAGAGGAGAAGAGGAGGAATAGAGAGGAGGACAAGGAGAGAGGAGAAGAGGAGGAATAGAGAGGAGGACAAGGAGAGAGGAGAAGAGAGAGGAGGACAAGGAGAGAGGAGAAGAGAGAGGAGAGGAGAAGAGGACAAGGAGAGAGGAGAAGAGGAGGAAGAGAGAGGAGGACAAGGAGAGAGAAGAGAGAGGAGGAATAGAGAGGAGGACAAGGAGAGAGGAGAAGAGAGAGGAGGACAAGGAGAGAGGAGAAGAGAGAGGAGAGGAGAAGAGGACAAGGAGAGAGGAGAAGAGGAGGAATAGAGAGGACAAGGAGAGAGGAGAAGAGAGAGGAGGACAAGGAGAGAGGAGAAGAGAGAGGAGAGGAGAAGAGGACAAGGAGAGAGGAGAAGAGGAGGAAGGAGGAAGAGAGAGGAGGAGAGGAGGACAAGGAGAGAGAAGAAGAGAGAGGAGGACAAGGAGAGAGGAGAAGAGAGAGGAGAGGAGGAGGACAAGGAGAGAGGAGAAGAGGAGGAAGAGAGAGGAGAGGTGGAGAAGGAGAGAATAGGCGAAGGAGACAAGAGGAGTGAGACAAGGAGAAAAGAGGTAAGGAGAAGAGGAGAAAGAGGGAGAAGGAGAGAAGAGGAGGAGAGGATAAAACAGGAGAAGAGGAGAGCAGTGTCAGACTCCAGGACCTGGTGCTGCCAAATCACGAATCTATTTCCAACGTTGGTATTAATTATCAAACTAAAGCTGCTGTTGCATATTGATTCATCAGGGCGCACTCTTGTATTATCTTCCATTAAGCAGGGGAAAATAAGAGATTAGAGTAGTTTCCAGGGGCGTTTTATAAATTCTATGAGACTATTAAACCATGTCATGGACTTTGGAGCCACAAGACAGGGTTTTCCTGTGTGTGCCTTGCCTGTTTCTTAGTGGTCTAAATGCATTTTTAAGCCCTAAATTTGATTATTTTCTCTGCCGTTTTCAATTACCTTTCCAGAATTAAATGGTCTAGCGTGAACCCGGTAGATTTACTGTCACAAAACGTGTCTGTGTGTGTGACTCTGTGTGCATATATAGTAAGGCCTCCATTACAGAGGCTCAAATGCAGATACGCTTGTTTAAAATTGAGCATCGTGAGGTTGTTATTATCCATCCCGATTGGTTCGTGAGTGAGGGTCGGCTATCTACCGACTCAAACCATCTCTGATGACGAGAGGTCCACAGTTGACCTCTGCCCTTGGTGGTCACAACACTTAGCTTGGATACTGAACATCTGACATGTCTGTCGGGGGTCAATATGGTTCTTATTCAAGGACAAACGCGTTGGATTGAGTGGTTAAACTTTATTGACCAACACATCTCCAGACGACAGAAGTATTCCATTTCCACTTTTCATTTGCGTGGATGAAGATCATTTGGAATCGAATCCCAAATGTAATATACTGCAATGCCCATCTGCAGTGTCTTGCTCTAGATTATCTACAGAATCAAATCAAACTGCATTCATATTGCACATTTCATACACAGAATAAATGTATATAACGTAATGAGTGTGGCTAGAGAGAGAGAAAGGTGTAGCCAACATACATACTGTACAACCACACACTGTATAATGAGAGCTCCAACGGTCTGACTCCCATTTCACACTTGGATGACATCAGTGATAGGAAACATCGGTTGGTATTGATATATAATTATGAACATTGAGTTTTACTTCCTATAGTCCGTTGGAGTGACTACATAGCACCGTATGATTGTGTGTGTGTGTGTGTGTATGTGTGTGTGTGTGTGTGTGAGAGAGAGAGAAAAAGCGGCCCGCCATAGCATCAACGCCCTGCTGGCTGCACCCAATCATTCTGTAATTATACAGTGAGAACACAAACCGCTGTCCGTCCCAAGCTGGAGAGACGCGTCGTCACAAATACGAGCTATCTTCCACGCCATCCTCTTCCTCGCCGCGCGCTGGGTTCCCGTTGTTTGATTCGGCGAGGGGTATGATATGACGGCGTTGATAAGGTGCCAGCCGCTGTGATTGGCTGCTGGCTGCTCTCTCAATCTGGCCTTTGAAGATGAACTGTGGGCGTCTCCCTTTAACTGAGAAATGGGAGAGAAAAGACACAAAACAATGGTAGGAGAAAAAAATAGAACACAGAGATAAAGGGGGAGAGAGAGAGAGAGAGAGAGGGGGGGGTGGGGGGGGGGTGGGCACAGTTGGGGAGGGTGTATGCGGTGGTAGCTTAGGGTGAGGGGCAGAGGGGAGGAGGGCGAGGGAGGGAGGGAGGGCAAGAGGGGGAGGACGAAATGAGACCAAATTTTCTTTGGCAATCTCCCTGTTCCTGCTGCAGGTGCTAGGCCATTTCACTAAAGCAGGCCAGACGAGAATGTCATTAGTTCCTAAGCCCCAGGTGAATTTGCCACTGTTCCACATGATTAACCCAGATAATTGTGTGTTGATAGCGAGCATGGTCGATGGAATACAATTTTCGGGCCGAGATTCCTAAACAAACAGCTCAGCAGACACAAGCAGGGGGGAGCCGAGAGCACGCCACTTGTGATGCTGGCTGCGTTCAGGTGCCAAGGAGAGACAGAGAAGAAGAAAGAGAGAAAGAAGAGAGTGTGTGAGAGAGAGAGAGAAGCATCCAGAAGTCTCGGGTACCAGGGTCAGGAAGAAATGATGAAACGAGGGACAGAGGAAGGGAAAATAAGTTCTTGTGTTTGTGGAGCGTTTATCTCCTCAGTGGGTGTGAATTACAATGACTTCAAGCAAACAATAAGACAGCCCATGGGCACACTCACAAGTTGTCAATGACGAACACAAATTCATTTCCTCTTCTTGTTATATGGCCTCGTGAAAATGACACAACAGTCCACAGAGTTTTTTTATTCAAACGTTATGAGGTACACTGTGAATTCCCTTTTCTTTTTTTTGTGTGTGAAATCAAATTACTATAGTGCATAATTCTAAAAGATGCTGTCTGCTGGGGATGCTTATGACAAAACATCATATACAGCACCACATGTACTGTATACTATCAGGATAATGATATTCATTGCACAGTGCTTCCAATTCATCTGTAAGGTGAGGAAAATCCCAAAAAGGTGAGAGCCAAACCCAATCTGCTGAGTCGACTAAGAGAGGATAGAAATGTAAATAAGATGAAAAAGACATCTGGTGGAAATCTAAATATTTGCAACACCTTCTTTCCACTCTGTGACTGTATTCTGAAACAGGTAGCGACAAAAGTACAGTATGTATCAAACACAATCTGCTCCGCGTCACACTTTAGATTCAGTGTCTGTCTAGGTTTAGTTAGGGTTATACATATTGTACCTTTCTGCCTTTGAACAGTAATGTAATTTCACAATTACCCACAGTGCCCTGGGGTCGTGCAGGTCTGCGAAGCTGTGGGTCCCTCCAATAATACAACCCGCGGCCCCTGTCCACACCTGTGTCCTCCCAGTCACACACACATCACATGGTGGTGGTGGGGGGGGGGGTGGTGGTGTGTGGGGGGGGGTGCATCCTAAGGCACATGCCTCAGACACATGTTTAGATCTGTGAGGGCTGGACAGATATAATTGGATAATACGTGAACTATTCGATAATATGTATCATCACCGTCTACGGGGCGTGACTCTGTGGGATGAATGCCCTTATTTCCTTAGAGACATCTGCACCAACTGGGATTCAAACGGAGCATCCCGGCTAATCCCGGCACGGTGTTCTCCTCTCACCAAAACGCGAACCGTCGTGTTTGCGTGCCGTTGCCGTCGGCGCCGAGCGCAGGTTACACCAATCCGGGGTAGACCGTGAAGACAGCAGATGCCTCGCACTGTAGATGGGATTCAATCTCTGGATGATTCACAGAGACTTAAAGCAGAGACGTGTTAGGGCTGAGACCCCGGAACGTTCTCTGCGGCTTCGATGGGTGAAGGCGTTAAGCACCATCAAAGAGGAGGAAGGGGGGGGTGGGGGTTGGTTCATCCTGTTCTCACCACCAAAGACAGAGAGCAGGAGAGGCAGAGGCAGCCAATCCACCCCCCTCCCCCCGGTGCATTCTGGGAGTTCAACCTGTTCAAGAGAAATTAGCAGCGGCGCTAAGTGAAAGGGATAATCCCTCCTCGGCGGAGAGCTCCCGAGCGAGGCGGAAAGCGGCGCGCGCTGCCAGCTGGATTCAGCCCTGATCCCTGTGTTCCACAGGGTCCCTGTTCCAGGTTTATTTATTAAGAGGATAAGCCTTCGCAGCGCAGCGAGCCAGGAGAGGGGCCAGGTCTCCGAGGCCCTTCCCACAGACAGACGGGGTCCGCTCACACTGCCACTCTGTCGGCTACAGGCCCAGACCACACCAGCACCAGACCAGACCATGAGGGGCGAGAGATTAGGAGAGGCAAACCAGGCAAATGTTTGGGCCCTTGCCCCTGAAAAAAACACACATTGGGAATATCCCCCTCCCCCTCATATTGAAACATTTTGCAATGACAACTGCACCAGTAGCTCCACTGCACCAAAACCCACCCCTTCTAATTATCATTAGGACAGTCAGCTACCTTAACCATAAGCAATGAAGTAACTACTGTAGAGAACTAGGTTCGCTAGCTAGCCTTGACGGCTAGCAGACTGCCCCGTAGCTAACAAACATATCCCAGCAGGCAGTTCGGCCTATGTTCCAGGCCAGAAATATTAGTCTATAAAAGCATGGTTATGAACATAGAGCATGTCAGTGAGGTTCCACCACATTAGCATTGCATGTTTCCCATAGGCTTTAAAAAAAAATCCTTATATTGCAAGAATTCAGTCATGAACCCAGCTAGTAATTCATCAGACGAATTGTGACCAGAAGTCCCGATGTTAGGTTTCACTTTAGCAAATTTACACTTGTACAAGTGTAAATGGGGCGGCTGTAGCTCAGTTGGTAGAGCGGGTCATTCAGTGATCGTAAGGTCAGTGGTTCGAATCCCAGCTCCGACTGTCCACATGTCGAAGTGTCCTTGAGCAAGACACCTAACCCCAAATTGCTCCCAATGAGCAGGTTAGCACCTTGCATGGCAGCTACCGCCATTGGTGTGTGAATGTGTGTGTGAATGGGTGAATGAGAGGCCATTGTAAAGCGCTTTGAGTGCCGCTAAGGTGGAAAAGCGCTATATAAGTGCAGTCCATTAACCATTACAATTTGGCAAACAATATAATAAGATAAATCAAAAAGTATTCTTTCTCAAATGTTGTGTTAAATCTTTAAAAAAAAATCTGTAGAAAGTGTGAAATTGTTTGAGCGAGAGACGAGTATCATTCGCAGTGTTTTTTGGGATGCGTAGTTTTAAACTCTTAATATAGGCTAATTATGTAGTCTTGTAGGCCTACCATAACCTTTTTTTCACCCCCCCCCCAAAAAAAGAAATTTGCTCCAATATACATGTATAAAGGTCACGATTCGTCTGATGAATAATTAGCTGGGTTCATGACTCAATTCTTGAAATATAAGGAAAAAAAGAAGTCTATGGGAATTAACAATGCGATGCTAATGTGGTGGAACTCCCCCCCAAACAAATAGGGGTCACTGACACGGTTATTATCCAAGGAAACAGTTGCTGGTTAGTTTAATAAAGCAACCATGACCAAACATCTTTAGCCGTTTGATAGGGTCCCAGCTGCGAGAATGGGGAGGGGTAAGCTAGGCTAGCGTGGAGGAAAGATCATGAATGTAGCCTAACTTGTGACCTTGCTGAGGAGAAATGGACTTGAGTTACATCAGTCGTAACCTGTACAATTCACCTTTCTGCTCCTCAAAACGGAATGAAACAAGCACGAATACGTTGAAGCCCACATCAGTAGGTAACAAACATCAGTAGGTAACAAACATTAGTAGGTAACACGCGTGATTTTTTTTACCAACCAACTTCTGCCATAACCACGCCCCCGCGAGTTTTCATTGGTTAGGGTTAGGTTTAGGGTTAGGGTTAGGGTTAGGATTAGGGTTAGGGTTGTCCAATGAAAACTCGCGGGGGCGTGGTCATGGCAGAAGTTTGTTGGTAAAAAAAAGCACGCAGGTAACACACATGAGTAGCCTACGCTAGCAGCTGTCCGCGCGCTGGTAGCCTCGCGAGACCATGCTGATCTCGCGCTCGAGGACGGTCACGAGGCTGTGGTGCGCGAGCGAGGGGCCGTTGGAGTTCGTCCAACTGTCATCGTGTCCTGAAGTAAATTTAACTTGATAAGATTTAAGATTTAACGGGAACGAGAAGATGAGGAAAAACGACACCACGACTTTGGTAACGTTGAATATACTATCATATATATGGATATGACATTATGATAAATTAAGAGACCATTATTAGATACGCAGCCTACTAGCAAACTTTTACATTTCGATAGCTGGCTAGCCCACTAGCTAGCGCTAACTATCAAGCCATTAGCCCACTAGCTTGCTAATTTAACAAGACATCTTTATATACAAAAATATGTATATTATAAGCTTGTAATTGGGACGATAAATAAATAATAGAAAAAAGGACACAGGAAATGTGTACAGGGACAGAGTGTTATGCTCATTTTATCATTTGAGCAATATAATCCAACATACTATCAATTGAATAATACTATTACCATGATAATGGAAATTGTGCAATATGTCAAACTACCCCCGCATAAGGGCCCCATATTTTCCTGTAGACGTCCTGCCTATCTATCAACCTGTAACATAGATTTTCATAAGAAGAGATTTTGGCCATTTCGTCCAGCAAAAATGAAGGGTGATAATGGGCAGCCCTGCCTCATCCCACTTTTTTTTTTGTAACTGAGATTTTTATTTACATTTCCACAGTGTACAACAAACAAATGGCAAACGAAACAATGCCAACAGAAAGTAAACAAACAACAACAATAATGAAATACACACAAAATAATAAACATTTAGACATGTGAGCTTCCCTTCCCATCCATATTGTAACATTGTATATTACCTCATCCCTCTTTGAAGCTGTAAAGGGGAGATTTCCTGCCATTTGTTACCACAGATGCTTTAGGGTTAATAAGAAGAGGAACCAAGCCTAAATCAAAACATCTTTAAAAAATCTGTCTCTCTCTCTCTCTGTCTCTCTCTCTCTGTCTCTCTCTTAATCTGTGCATTCAAATGTAATATTTTTCTTGCAACAGTTCCATCAACGTCCACACAACCTCAGTGTGCCGTCCATGATGAGGTGGAGCAAACAGCACCAGATGACCATGGTGACAGGGACACCCTGCCACCTCCCCATGATGTGACCACGCCTACAGAAGGTAGGCCCACATGGTTGATGTTACATATTTACATGTTGCTCCTCCATTGTTGTCAAATACACAAATACGTGTGTATGGCATTCATTATTTTTTTAATACATGATTATGATGTTTAGTCAAGCACAATTGACCACCATTTATTGACTGAATGCATTTTTATGGGGGCGTGAGTGTAGAGGGACTTATTTGCCTGGGGCCCCCCAGAGTCTGGGATCGCCACACAGGCCAACCGACGGCCACACCCAGACCCAGATCAACCCACGGCCACACCCTGACCCAGATCAACCCACGGCCACACCCAGACCCAGATCTTCCGGGGGTCGATGCCCCCGGACCCCCCCTACCTGAACTTAGTTTCGGATCTTGTCACCTTTTTCATTACTCTAGAGTTCGCAGGTCTGAACCAATGACCAGGCCCAGAGCAACACTGAGTGATATCATGTTGCATTATCATGTTCGGCTAAATGCAATGAGATCAAACAGCATAACATTATCAAACACTGTGCACTTTGTAGTTTGTGTATTTATATGTTTGTGTATTTATTTTTATCTACTGTATCCACATCTGTTTCACATCATTAGCACGAGCGTCAATTCATCCTCATTTAATTTATACACTTTTGTGACAAAACTTTTTAGAATATCTTTCAATTCTTTCTCATCCCCACCCTCAGATCATTACATGCAAATTGTGTGTAAATAACAAAATCGTCACGACAACGGTAATAATATTTCCGCGCAAGTCGAATACATATTCATGCTCTGAAACGAGGGAGAATGAGCCTTGCATCATTTCCCCCTGCAGACCCAGTAGACTGAGGGAGATGAACGGTTCGATCTGCCCCTCCGCACGCAACCCGCCCAGCTCACCCGCCTGCAGCGACAGCTACGTTCATTTGCATACCGTAGCAGCAACCACGGAACACTACCACAACATTCTCAGAATCGTCTCGAGTCGAATGTTCCGTTTCTCCGCAGAGTTGGAATGAGGATGCGGCATCTTTCGGCGGGGAGGGGGTGGGCGGGGGGGGGGAGAGTAAAAAGTTTGAACAGGACTGGGGTCAGGGCTGCCATATGGGGTTGACCTGGACCTAAGCAGTGTGTCATTGTCACTACGGAAGGGGGGGGTGGAAGGGGGGGGGGGGGGGTTGTCTTTGCCAAATAGCAATCCATAGGAACCACAAAGTTCACATGCGCCACACTCTGGGCTAGCATATGGCAAAGCAATATGTCGCATGAAAATAAACCCTGTCCCTGAAATCAGGTTCCTTTCGCTCCCCTCTCTCTCTCTCTCTCTCTCTCTCGCTCTCTCTCTCTCTCTCTCTCTCTCTCTCTCTCTCTCTCTCTCTCTCTCTCTCTCTCTCTCTCGCTCTCTCTCTCTGCTGAGCAGGCACTCAGTGATGAGCATCCCGGGGCAAATGAGCGCCTCATCGATTCGTTCAGGACAAGGAGAGATAAGGGAACAAACAGCCAGAGAGAAAGAGAGAGAGAGTGAGAGAGAGAGAGAGAGAGAGAGAGAAGGAGGGAGGGATGGAAATAGAAAGGGGCTTGAGAGGACGAAAGGAGAGAGAAAGGGGTAAGGAGAGAAATAAGAAAAAGTAAAAAAAGGGGGGGGGAGGGGGGTGGGTGACGGGAATACAGATAGTCTTTTCTCATCCATGGTTGGAGTCAAATCGCCTCAGAAACTGAACAGGATGAAAGGTGTATTATCAGGTAAATGTCAAGCATGGCCATTTACAGGGAGTGATGCTACAGTACCATCAAGGCTCTGGCCACATGCATTATTGGGATTCGTCATCCTCCCGAAGCAGTGACATTGTGTTACGCCGCTGCGCAATATGGCTCTCATTTCACACGAGTTGACCTGCAGCATGTGATTCCTCTGGGCTGCCTTGACACGAACTGTCCGCTCAGATAATAAAGTTTGCTTTGATTTGATTTGATAATATGGATCCACTGTGTTGAATTGACCGATCAGGCTGCCGCCCGCGCCCTCTTCCGACCTGCTACCCATCCTGTATTCTCCCAACAGTAAACCCAACATGTACAGCTACACTGCTGCACGACAACACTTGGCTAGATTAGGTTCGTAGGCACTGTGGACCCCCTTTGTCGACTGTCTTGTCTCACCACCCAGGCACTGGGAGATGTAGTTTTGTGTGTGTGCGGGGGTGGGGGGGGTGGGTGTCAGGGTAACGGTACCATGCGGGGTCTGGCTGGGCCCAGGGCCAATACTACTTAGTGTCAACGATAAAAATCCATCTGATTGAAGATTGCAGGTGATTATGATCCGTAGGAGCGAGCGAGATAGGCGAGGGAGAAAGAGAGAGAGGGGGGGGATAGAGAGAGAGAGGGGATAGAGAGAGAGAGAGAGAGAGAGAGAGGGGATAGAGATGGAGAGAGAGAGAGAAAGAGGGGGGGATAGAGAGAGAGAGTGGCCGCACGACAATCGCTGAGGTGCTCTTTTCTTTTCTCCTCTCGCTCCGCCAGATGAAAACCAATTATGCGCTGCGGTGAGGGGTGGAGGGGGGCGGCGGCCGGGGCGGGCGGGGGGAGGGAGGGAGGGAGCGAGGGAGAGGCCGAGGGGAGCGGGGGGCTAATTGGGGGGTGTGATTACACAGGGCTGCTGTTAGAGGGAATTAGACAGCAACACACACTGCAGTGCTGCTCATCACTGGAGAGTGAGAGGCGCAGGCGATAACGCTGATATTTCTCTAATTGCGCCACACGCACCCCCGCACACACACATGGAACGCGGGGGCGCACACACACACACACACATACACACTGCAGTTTGTCACATTGCAAGAAGAAGTTGATATCTGTTTCCGGACTCGTTTGGTGATTTTGAGGCCTTAGAGGACCACTTAGATAGTATAGCTGATTGAAAAATAACAGCATTGGTAATACAAGTGATATGACATGATATGCCCGTGTGTTTGCGTGTGTGTGTGCCCGCGTCTGTCTTTGCGATAGGCCAGAAACATTTGGCTGTGCAATCTCGATAGCGCTCTGTCCTATGCTGTTCACGAGTCGACGGCATTGAGACCCAGATAGCAAGCGGATCTGGGCCATATACAGGCCAGATCTGGCCCTTGTGGCTTAGTTCCGGCCCATATATGGCCCAGATCCGCTTGCTATCTGGGGATTGAGGAAAGGGACAAGCGTTCAGCTGGAAACTAAACAGAAAGTTTACCAGGCAGTCAGAAGCCATGTTTCCATCCACATGTTTTATGCGAATTAAGTTATATCGAATTAAAAATGCCTTATGGAAACAGTAAAATTCGATTAAAAATCATGAAAATCGACAAAAAGTTTGTACTGTCGATCTCATCGTATTTTCTCTTGTTCGATAAAAGTCTTTTGTGATAAATGCTTTATCCGATTTAAAGCTCTAGATGGAAACACACGTTCACCGGCTTTATTCGCATTCATATTTTTAGCGATCCTCACACAATTCGATTGACAAGTGGATGGAAACATGGCTACAGTCATACTCCCCTGCGAAAACTCAATTCCTGACCGACACCACGCCGGGGAAACGCAACCGCTCTCCCCTGAGCTGTTTGAGGAAGCTCCTGAAGACCCAGTGGCTGGAGTCCTCGGCCAGGCCCACACCCCGAGCATCGATTCCCGGCCATCGGGAGCGCGGCGTGTCTGGGCCGCCTGCCGCGGTACGCCTCCCTTCAACGGATCTCCGGGGCTCCTCCCTTCAACAGATCTCCGGGGCGCCTCCCTCCAACGGATCTCCTGTACTCCTCCCTCCAACGGATCTCTGGGGCTCCTCCCTTCAACGGATCTCCTGTACTCCTCCCTCCAACGGATCTCCGGGGAGCCTCCCTCCAACGGATCTCCTGTACTCCTCCCTCCAACGGATCTCTGGGGCTCCTCCCTTCAACGGATCTCCGGGGCGCCTCCCTCCAACGGATCTCTGGGGCTCCTCCCTCCAACGGATCTCCGGGGCTCCTCCCTCCAACAGATCTCCTGTACTCCTCCCTCCAACGGATCTCCTGTACTCCTCCCTCCAACAGATCTCCTGTACTCCTCCCTCCAACGGATCTCCTGTACTCCTCCCTCCAACAGATCTCCTTGGGAGAGCTGAGAAACAGGAAGCAAGCGTGACGTGGGCCGGCAAAAAGTAAAAAATAAAAAATAATAAGTGCCTCTGGCCTCTCCCAGGAGCCTCAGCATCACTTTCAAGTCTGCCGCCCTCACAGCTGCTCCCGTGGCTACAGAACCTTCCGGACTCGGACTGGCATGGGTGTGTTACAGTATGTACATGCTATAGCTATAACAAATAATGAGGGGGGGTTGTATTGATATTTGCACGTGGTTATGTTATGTACACTAGATATTCTGTGTACACTAGATGTTGTAGATTGAATCATTCAGGAGCCGGATGGCTTCTGGGAAGAAACTCTTCCTGTTTCTCTCTGTGTTCGCCGTGTGAGTGCGGTGTCTCTTCCCTGACCGTAGCAGAGAGAACAGTCCATTTCCTGGGTGGCTGGGGTCTCTCAGGATCCTGGTGGTCTTGGTCTTGCATCTTCTGGTGTAGATGTCCTCAAGGTGGGGGAGTGCCCCCCCCCCCAAGGTACGTTCAGCTGACTGAACCCCAATATGAGAAACATGCAGAAGAACAGATGCTCTCCAGTCCTGTCCCTGACCAGGACCTGGACTGAGCACTTGGACTCCGTCCCCGGGCGCCACTGACCAGGCTGCCCACTGCTCCTGGCTGCCCCTGGAGGAGGACACTGACCAGGCTGCCCACTGCTCCTGGCTGCCCCTGGAGGAGGACACTGACCAGGCTGCCCACTGCCCCTGGCTGCCCCTGGAGGAGGACACTGACGAGGCTGCCCACTGCTCCTGGCTGCCCCTGGAGGAGGACACTGACCAGGCTGCCCACTGCTCCTGGCTGCCCCTGGAGGAGGACACTGACCAGGCTGCCCACTGCTCCTGGCTGCCCCTGGAGGAGGACAGCTCGGATGGGAGAAGTGCAGGAGACAAATTCCGCCGGCGACCGACTGCAGATGCGTGTGTGGGTGTGTGTGTGTGTAGTGTGTCGCCGCTCATTCACGTGTGTATTTGTGTGTATCACTGCCGTGTGGTTAATAAAAGACCCTCGAGGTCCTGTAATAATAATAATAATAATAACTGTTGACACTGAAGAACATGGATCTGTGCCACTACTGCTGAACTCACACCTTCACACTCCAGATCCACAAGGTCCCCGTTTCTAACGCCATATCTCCTCGGTAGATCGGCTGCCATTGATCTGCACTATTTTTAAAGTGTTCCCCTTCTTCCAGTGTGACGCCGCTCTCTTTTAATGTGCCAGAGGAGAACAAAGCATGACCAGAGAATGGACACTGGTGGGGTGAGTTAGGGGGGCTATTGACGTCCACGTAAAAACCAAATGGAACATTTGCCTAGGCGTCAGCGGGCTGTATATATACCCCGATGTATCCATCACTTTGGAGAGAGGAGATAGAGGCGCGTAGCAGCGAGAGCATTCATCTCCTCACAAGGCTTTATCTCTCCTTTCCAAAGGTCCTCGTGGATCATTAGACTTGGTTCTCTACTGACCAAAGCGCCAGTAAAAAGGTGAGGCAGAGTTATTAGGTGTTCAGGGACTAAATCTTGTGAAAGGGAACGATGGCGACCTAGTCGATAACAGTAATCAAGTCTTCATGTATTCCATGATGAAGACCAACCCCCCCCCCCCCCCCCCATCGTCGGCCTGAAGACAGACTAAAGAACAGAGTGTAGTGTTCAAGCTCTTTACGTTACACGGCATAAATTATTAACAGCTGCATCCAAACAAGGTTCCTAACAGGTCAGATAAAGGACATGGTGGAGGTTTGGAAACTAGACAGGAGAATGAATATGGATATTTCATCCACACGGTTGACCCCCCCGTCCGCTATAAATATGGATCTCGTCCACTTCAGGCCTCCGCTGTCGTGCCGTCGTTGCCTTCCCAGAGGGCCGTTGGGTACGCAAAGCCCCTCTCGACCTGTGGATGCGACCTTTAGTATCAAAGCTACAGGTGCTGAACAAGTGGCGCACATCAAAGGCCACGGCGGGCCCCTAACGAAAAGACAATGTTGTCTCACCGACGTCGTCGGCGTCTTTGAACTCCCCTCCTCGTTCCCCCCCGATCTGCGTGACAAAGCTTCAATTAGCCGACATCAGAGCGTGCGGCGACATCAGCCCCCCCCCTCACTCCTCTACATCACAGGGCTGTTGATTTCGCTGGGGTTTTGTTTTGCTGAATTATCATCACGTCGTCAACCGCTGTTGTCTGTAATCAATCAGGATCCCGGTGGCGGTGAACACGGTCGCTTCCAGATGAGAGCAAACACACAGGGAGGGTGAGGAGGGGGAGGCGGAGGACGCTGAATGTGTAATCAGAGGTGTTTGCTAGGCTAGATGGGAGGCTGAGAACCAAGGGGCCATGGAGCTGGGTACAGTAGAGTAGGCCTACTTGCAAAAAAAAACAACTAGAAAAACGACATTTTTAAAGTTGAACCGTGATAACATAAAGTTGACATGATTAATCACATGATAATATGATTAATCATTGCACCACCATCGTTGCACCAAGTACCAGGCCTTTTAACTAAAGTAATGTGCATAATTATCCCCATGTTTCCTGTCATTACCGTCAGATGTCTAACGGCAAACTAGTGGGAGAGTGTGTGTTTCAGTAACCTTTGAAGTAGCCACAGATGACCACTAGATGTCACTATAAGACACGATAATAATCTCAAACTAACTCCCCATGCGAAGGTGGGTCTCAGGGTTGACGAGCAGCGTATGGGACATAGCATGATCAAAATATCTGTCACCAAGGTATTGGTGTGCAACTTAAGTTAGAGTTTGTTTCCAACCAACACTCATTCAGAGGGCATTCGTCACTGAGTCCTTGGGAGGATTGATTCTAACCCACCAAGTATTCCATACAGGAACAGAAACACGCACAGAGCAAAAAAAAAGAAAAATCGCTGTTAAACCAGAATCACGTTGAAACTAAAACAAATAAATACCATGATTACTGTTTTTTTTACTGTTTTTTTGCTTCCCTCTGGAATATGTAGAGTAAAGCTCTAAATCTCTGTAAAGCGCATTGTGTTGCCTCTGGGTATGAAATGCACTATACAAATAAAGCTTTGATTGATTGATTGATGATCTCTACAGGGGAGGGGTCTCCATAGAGACCCTGACAGGAGTTTTGGGGGAAGGCAAGGTCCATAGAATGACTCATGACTGATAAGCTCTCTGTTTCTCTCTCTCTCTCTCTCTCCCTCTCTCCCCTTAATCGTCCATGTCACTTTCCCCATTCCTTATTATCATAGCTGGATGAGTAGGAGGACTAGTAGGAAGTTGGATTGACTTCAATGTAGCTACTGATATAAAAGAGGAGAGCCTCCGTCGCCTGCTGTTCTCCTGTCCTCTCTGTGGATCCCTAGGCCACCTCTCCCCCAACAGATTGTCATTCAACCCAATTTACCCAGGGTAACCTTTTGTGAAATGTCCATATGTTTTATTAACATCAGCACACACACATATACACACACATGCGCGCATACACACAAACACACACATATTTCTGACATTGCTGTAATGTAAACACAAATGGGCCAGACTCCTGTGTATATTAAGGTTAACAGCTGTAGGTAACTGATCTAATGAAGTGACGCCATGAATATGGTTCCTTTACAAGTGGGTTGCTCAGCGTTGAACAAGTGTTCAAATTGCTTTGTATTTATTTTATTCCAAATTTCTAATGTCTACATAGACGTACACCCACCATGTTTTTAAAATAATCTGCTTTAATTGCCTCTCTATCCGGGAAGATAGACTTTTCGTCTCTGGTGTAAGCCACGGGATTGATTGAGTGTAGCAAGTTCTAGATGCACCCCTTTGAAATGCTGACTTGCAATTTGAACACCATCTTTACACAAAGGCAACTGATGAGATACGAATTGCACCCGGTCTCTGCAATCTGAATTTCCCCTCCTCTAGCCCTGGCCCTCGCCCATTTCTGGCACACCCACGCCTAATTTCCAGGGCTCGCCATCCTGAATAGCAGTTGTTGAATTATCTGGGCATGAGTATAGGCTATCAGTGGGTATTGTATAGGATGGTGTTATCCACAAGGTTCGGAGAGAACCCACAGGTTTTTGACTGCAGCTAATAATCGGTAATCACTTCAGTAAAGTAGCCTAAATTATGTTACTGCTGGACACGGCGGCTTTTTCCCACAAAGCAAATCGTCACGTGCTATTTCAGGCTGAGTAGAAATGGGGGGGAAATGAAAAGAAGACAATGTTTACAATTGAAATGTGCATTAGTCAGTCATTACTCAGTGAATCTCGCTAGGAGCGCATTTCTTTGTTTATTTCCCCCAAAACATGCTTAGAATTCACAAATTCTTGTAATACGTACATATATCATCATTTTAGATAAACCCAAATGACATTTAAGTGAAATTATTTAAATGGAATCATCTGCCTCCAAGTGACTGAATGTATTTGAATAACATGAAGAAGCAGGCGTCTTACTTCACATTGAGCAGCACGGGTCATGGGGTCGCTTTACATAATTTCAGTGACTATTTAAGACAATGAATAAGCAATGGATTATGTAAAATGCTTTGATCTAAATTGCAGAGTAAACGCATGAGGATAGAAGGAAGCTGGAATGGCAGGAGAGGTACCAGGAAGTAGGCTGTTACAGTCTGTGAATGATATGAGGTACCAGGAAGTAGGCTGTTACAGTCTGTGAATGATATGAGGTACCAGGAAGTAGGCTGTTACAGTCTGTGAATGATATGAGGTACCAGGAAGTAGGCTGTTACAGTCTGTGAATGATATGAGGTACCAGGAAGTAGGCTGTTACAGTCTGTGAATGATATGAGGTACCAGGAAGTAGGCTGTTACAGTCTGTGAATGATATGAGGTACCAGGAAGTAGGCTGTTACAGTCTGTGAATGATGTGAGGTTCCAGGAAGTAGGCTGTTACAGTATGTGAATCATATGAGGTACCAGGAAGTAGGCTGTTACAGTCTGTGAATGATATGAGGTACCAGGAAGTAGGCTGTTACAGTCTGTGAATGATATGAGGTTCCAGGAAGTAGGCTGTTACAGTCTGTGAATGATATGAGGTTCCAGGAAGTAGGCTGTTACAGTCTGTGAATGATATGAGGTTCCAGGAAGTAGGCTGTTACAGTCTGTGAATGATATGAGGTTCCAGGAGGTAGGCCATGTTAAGGTAAGGCAAGGCAAGTTTATTTGTATAGCACATTTCAGCAACAAGGCAATTCATAGTGCTTTACATTAAGCATTGAAAGCACAAGTGCAAGAAACACATTATAAAAGGACATGAAACAAAATACAAAAAACACATTTAAAACAAAATGCAGGACAAATAAAATGCAACAAATTAATAATTATTTGATTTAATAAAAAGCAGCAGCAAAAAGAAAAGTCTTCAGTCTTGATTTAAAAGAACTGAGAGCTGCAGCAGACCTGCGGTTTTCGGGAAGTTTGTTCCAGATATGTGGAGCATAAAAACTGAACGCTGCTTCTCCATGTTTTGTTTTAACTCTGGGGACAGAAAGCAGGCCTGTGCCAGACGACCTGAGAGGTCTGGATGGCTCATACAGTAACATAGCAGCAAATCAGAAATATATTTTGGCCCTAAACCACACAGTATGTGGATGACATAAAGAGATTCCAGGACGTATGGTATTCCAGGAAGTATACTTATGTTAATGCCTTTGTGTCATAAAGTGCAGTGCTACAGTCAGCTGTTTTTGATTTTCCTGATTCACTACAATTGCTTTACAGTGGGATTTTTGGAAAATATACAATACAATTACCTGCAGTAGAAAAGTAGAATAATGTAGTTCTCTCATCGTTTGTTAATATTCTGTTTATTTGACAATGAAAAATTAAGACAACAGATGATTACATCACATCTTAAAAACATTGTGTATAGCACAGTAAAGCATCAGACTTATTTCTATTGTGGACCTTGATTTGTTGACAGTGAAGATTGCGGTAGTAGACCAAATGGCTAGGCAGCGTCCAACAATAAGCAAACCAGCAAAACACCATCAAACTAGACATCGCTCAACATTAACCCAATACAGCCAGAGCAAAAAAATAACAGCAACCACAACATTACTAGGACTGGCATTATGTTATTGACAGGCTGGCGTTCACAGTATATTATCCATAAACCATCATTTGGGGCAAACATAATTTCGGGTGTATATATATATAAAAAAAAAAAAAAGTTTAACTCGCAAATTCTACACAACACTTTAGATCCAAGGACTCACAACTCAATGCCATCTCAATGCAGAGATGGGCGAGGGGAAGTGGATCCAACAACCCCACGGTTGGGTGGACGCTCTCCCCGGCTGGGGTGACATGGTAGGCTAAGACAGTTGTGCTCACGCATAATCTCACTATGATTCCAGGAAATCTCTCCCGCTCTGTGTGCACCTCTCTCGACCCCGCCTTCTCCACTCTCTCCGGAATCTGGATCTAGATGTGCTCCACAACCGTCGACTGTATGAAGTCCAACTTTGGCCCGGTGTATTGCTCAGGACACAAGGAGGTGCACCATGTGTTGCTTTTGTTATTGTTGTCGTTGTTTTGTGTGCGTTTTCTGCTGTGTCATACCTGACGCACACTGACACACTGATAGTGGAGGTGGATGGGTGCTTGGTCCGGTTTAGCTCAGAGTGTAACGCGATAAACAAGTGTTTTCAATAAAATGTGTTCATGCAGTTAAAGTCAAGTCTAGATAGTCATCATATGTAATCAAGTCTTCCGGTCATATGAAACTATACCAATATCTGTAGTGTTCATTACATTTAGCCGACCTCTCCAGCATGCTATGGAAACTACTGTCCGATGTGGCTTAGAATTCCACTGTCGTTTTGGAAGTGAAAGCTTGCTATTTGAACTTGTTCTAAAATCACATTATATTTTGGGAACGGGCACTGCACTAGTATCATTCAATCAAACGAGCTGCCCTTGCTTTGTTTGGGATAACTGCAACAAGTCTGGCGTTATGGCTCTCGAGCCGTGTACAATTGTAGAATTGCAACGTGTATCTAAACGGACAAATTGTTCCCTGTGGCTTTGGCACAACTGTGTGCAAATCCAAAGAAACAATCCTATGTAGGGCCTGCAATACTCATGGTGTAATGGTGTAAGTGGTGGGGTGGATTACACTAATGTTTCCAGGAAGTTCGTTTCTCATGTGGCCCCCCACTAGAAGGAGAGCACGGTACCTCTGAGGGTAATCGAACTTTGTAATAGGCTACGCCTCTCGTTTTGTATTAATGGCGGTCCGTGGCTTTTCTTTTACCTGCTGCCAAATGACATACATTTGCATGCTATTGAGGCTCCGCACTCGTCTCTGAAATAACATTCGTTGCGTAATATTCAAATAAGCAGTCCCCCGGTCCCGCGGCGTGATTAGCTGGAAACGCCGTGCATCTGCCAGCCCTTCACCGCCAGCCCGCCCGGGCTCGCCGTATTTGGCGGTACACAAAAGGGTTATGGGCGATCGTTAGATGGACACACGGGCCTTTTGATTTTTAATTGTAATTGTAATCCCCTCCACTTGAGCACTTGGGAAATGGCAGTGTTCGAAACCCCGCCCTCTCCTTGCGCCGGCCGCGTGGAATATTCATCATCATCGCCCACTTCACTCTCGTCCCGTGTTACATTAAAAGGTGTAATCCGACTGAAATGTAAATCACAGTTCTTGAAAACGAATTACGGACAAGCATAACGGGGCAGCTCTATCAATAAAGCATCGGAACCGGGCCCTGCCTTCTCTCCGAGCGGGGGGGGGGGGGGGTAGTCTTCTCATTGCCCCCCAAATTGCGGCAGGCTTGTTATCATGTGGTAATAGTGAGCTGTCATCCTAGCCAGCTTCATTACAAGGTTATTGTAAACAACCATGGCCCTGCTGAATTGAGTCAGGGGGTCGGGAGGGGGGGGGGGGGGGGGGGGCAGAGAGCACACATCCCCATCATTCATCTGACCGATTCACACAGACCAGGCGTCGGGTGGAATAGTCGCTGCCACCGGCAACGTCTCTGTAACTCATGATAATTGTCCATTCTACTCGGGCGGTCATTTTGTATAGTGTTCTACCTGGTTGTCTCGCCCTCTCCATCAAACTGGCTTGCTCTATCACGGGGGGCGCTTTGAAACGAAACCTGGGGAATTGCCTCTTTCAGGGTAACCGTCAATTTGTCTGTCATGGGCTTTGAGGAAGACTGATCGTTAAAATCGACTGTCCTCCATGAACAGTGGGGAACCTGTTAACCTGTTATGACTTTGGCCCATAACACTGTGAAGGAAATCCGGTTCAAAACCAATGGACGGATTCCGTAGCTTTACAACACATTGCATTCTAGGAAGTACTTTTACACCTGCTGTTTATCTACTGCCTTGAATCACCAAGGTCTTATCCCCCCCCCCCCAAAAAAAAAAAACACAATAAGGCAATCTGAAATACATCTATCCAATGTATTGGACATCCATTTGAAATCGGAGATATTACTTTTGACGGTACTCAACTATCTGTCAGACAGACGTTCTCACACAAAGACCCCCGAACGTCCCATTTGGGATTGAGACGCCCATCAGCGCTGCCATCGCACGCCTCAATCAGCTCCTCGTTGGACCCACCTGACTCAATTAAAGGGAGTTGGAGTTACACATTTGTTACAAATCAAGCCTGTTGAGATCCTTGGAGAGAGGCGGAGGTAAGAGAGAGGGGGGTGAAACGGGGTGCGGGCGGGGGGGTGAAGGCGGAGTTCGTCTCGGCGAACCCGCCCCCCCCGTACCCAGTCTGCTACGGGCCCGATAAGCGATCACACTCAGGGGTTTGCAAGGGGAGGAGGCCAGGCTTTTCTTGGGCTCTCTCCATTAGGGGAACAAGTCCCTCCATTGTTACCCCGGGGGTGGGGGGGGTGGGCGAGGAGGGGGCGGCGGGGGGGGGTGGCGAGGTTGCAAAGAGTCCCGCCGAGGGAAACCAAGACGACGGGGATCGTTTATAGTGCAACAGGACTCCCCGGCAGGTGCCCCTCTCGGACACGTTAATTGATCTCATTTGTTACTTATACCTCCCCCGATCAAGGCGGCCATCATCGCGGCCCGGTCCGACCGGGAGAGGGGCTCCGCTTGGTCAGGGGCCGGTGAGGGGCCCCGCGAGGGGGAGGAACTAAGAGAGGAGGAAGATGGGCTCGGACGAGAGGAAGAAGAAAGGTGTGTGTGTGGGGGGGGAGCAGGGGTGAGGGAGGACCGTGGGGGAGGGGCGAAGGGGGCGAGAGAAAGGTGAGAGAGAGAGAGAGCGGAGGAAAGAGAGAGGGCATGGCTCCCTAGTCGCGACCAGGGCTCTACTCTTACAGGCTCCATTTCACCACCGATCGCGCCGGACCTGAAACAAGATGCTCCCAAATATACCAATTACACCCGGGCTTCTTGTCCTTTTGTGACGGGAATTCTCCTGTTTTTTTTGCCCCCCCCCCACTCCTCCTCGGTACTCCCGAGAGCACAGAGTGTACAATTGTCTGTCGTGGAGCCTAGACGACCTGCTCAAACAGCCATGTCTGTTTTACAGGAAGCCAAGGGATCAGATGGGCTTTTAATGGCCCCCCAATTGAGGATCGAATTAGGACACAGTTATATAAACCGCCACTGTACAGCCGCGGCGTATTCCTACTGTAGGGTCTGATCGATTCGAGAATCCGCTCGGTAACATTACTCTCAACAACAGTACAGTACTAACAACACTACTATTAGGCCTATCGTTAGGCTTTATCGACTGCTGTGTTTTAACCGGAAGCTACTTGGATGTTGTTCATACTTGTGGTGAGATGATGCCTCCATCCAAATAAGTGTGTCTTCACCCCCCACACCCTCGCCCCCCCCCCCCCACACCCCACTCCTCCTGTCAGTGCGTTTTTAGAGTTGGCATGAGCGGGTGAGAGCTCTCCAAGCTGCCCGCCTGCAGCCCCACGCCCCCCCCCCCCCCATCCCCCATCATGCATTTCACTTGGCTGTCACAGGACGGGACGGCCGCCATTCAACCCAATTAGTGAAATCCTCTCTGATGTAGAAAAAAAAAAAGGGGACGAAAATCACATTTTTATTTTCGCCCCCGTCCATCATTTGCCAATTTCACTGGAAATACGAGCGGCACCAATTACTGACCGGGACGACGACGGTGGCGGCGGCCATGGCACCGGGGGCGGCGTGTTTCCAAGAGTCGGGCGGCGCCCCGTTAGTGGCGGCGCAAGAGCAAACGAGATGAGACTTAAACAGGGGCGGGGGGGGCTCCTTTTCCCCGGCACCCCAGCCGCTGATTAAAAGGCCCGGGAGCTCCCGAGGCGTCGCCGGCGTCCAGGTCTCGACCTCCGCATCCATCCGTCCATCTGTCCGTCTGTCCGTCCGTCCATCTGTCCCCCCCCGACATGTAACGTCCGCCTGTAATGTCATTTGCGGACATCAGCGCATCCGTCTCCCTAGGGGTCAGCCTTCCTCCGACACTTGTTTTCCCCCCTTTATTTATTTTTTTTACTCCGTCGGAACACGGGGCTGGGGGAATCTACACTTCCTTTGGGGTGTTAATTAAGGGGAGCATCCAAAATTAATCAGGAAATTCACTAGGGCGAAGGGGGATCTGTCTGAAGGCCTGGAAGAGCAGCCGCGGCGCGGGGGGAAGGAGCCTTCGGCTATGACCACGGAGATAAACAAGCACACAGACGGTGGTCTGACACAAAAATTCATATAAGTATCACATTTTACACTCATTTTTCCTGTCAGCTTGTCACATTGAATTACAAAGGTTGATTCGCTTACGTGGCTAAGTGAGAAACAAACACGCCCGGTCATCTGAATATCATCCTCATATGGTCGGCGTCTCCGGTTGAAGGCTAATGCTAACCAGGAGTTACACTGGACACTCTGTAGAAGATGGGCCACTTCCAAAAACTATTTTCAGAGTCTAGTATTTCAGTATTTCTACAGATAAAACCTCATTTTGTACTCACGCTAACAATTCCATCCATTAGTAGTGTTTGTGATTGCCTGGCTTACCCCAAAAGACAAGGCACGTCCTTTTCAAGGTCCCCCTCACATCCACTCCCATTCACCTTTTACCCACTTTCATTAGGGGAACATACTTAGATAAGTCTACATTTTTGTCTTTCAATTTATCTTTAGAGTGTTTTTTTTTCTCTCCACATTCTCTAATTAGCACAGCGCCTGCAGGCCATTTGTGACCTTTCCATATGTAAATACACGGAAGCCTCTCTCTCTCTCTCTCTCTCTCTCTCTTTCTCTCTCTCCCTCCCTCCCTCTCTCTCTCTCTCTCTCTCTCTCTCTCTCTCTCCCTCCCTCTCTCTCTCTCTCTCCCTCTCTCTCTCTCTCTCTCCACTGACAGAACGCGGAGAGTCAGAAAGGAGGCAGTGTTCAGATGACGCCACTAAGGGCATGTTTGTCAGTTGCCGGCGATATGACTGAGCGAGGCGCTCGTCTGCCGACAGGCTGGAGATTGACGGGTGACGGCCGTGACACCGGGAGGCCCTGACGCAACGCGGAGCAACTGTCTCCTGTCACCTCGCCTCTCCGCTCGCTCTTCCAGAGCTCGGCGTCGCTCACTCCGTCCTTCAAGTCCTCTCGCCCAGGGTGTCAACACGGGACCGCGTGGTTCAGCCGGAGTGGCAGACCTCACTTCCGTAGCGCCACGTCGCACCAGAGAGAGTAGTTTGTTGGGTTGCTTACGAGAAGGGAAGGCGCTATTTTACCCACTTGGTGTGGGATGTGAGGGTTGGAGTCAGTGTAGAATTGGAGGTTCTGGGCTGGTTCTGCTCCGTGACCTTCTGGGCTTTGACTCGGGTTGTTTGTACGGCGAAGCATCTGCTGTGTGTTTCTCAAGCACTGGGACGGCAGTTGCCAGAGTCGTGGTGGGGGAACTTGTCATCCTCTACTGTACAGTAGGTGACAAAACATGATATGAAATTACCTGCGCCACTTCATTTTCGCCTGCGCCTCGTCTTTACCTGTCATCGACGCTTCCGTGCGTCTGAACTGTGAAGGCATTAGCATACTGTACTAGCATACTGTACTTTCTCAGCGACGACCTATCAAACTACATTCGGTTCATTCATATCGAGACCGTGTTCACATTCTGTGAGAATTCAAAGTAAAGACCGACACGGTTAGTAAAACTACTTTAGTTATCTGGCCGATGAGTGAAACCTGTATGCTAATCCTATTTTTGCCTTGTTGCTGTGATTGGGGTGTGGAGCTACAATACAGCTTAGAATACACAATCTGGACTTGTGTATCGTACGTCTTAGTTCGATGAGCATTTGAGTCCTAGTCATGGAATCAATAGTGGGCGTCGCTCCCGGGTGGAGAAGAATCGAGCCACACTGGTTGTTGGCATGGCTATTTGAATGGTTGATGACTGTTCATATATGTTGAGTTATATATGTTGAGTTAACCTATAAGTTAATGTGATTCCGTAGCAAGTTAATGTCATTCTGCCATAAACAGGCCCTTGTTTGAGTAATGGAATTCCTGGCTGCTCACTAGGCGCTCTCTCCACTTTTCATAACTTTAGAAACAATATGAGTGTTTGTGAACTTTTGTTCTATGCTTAAAGTGAACTGTGCGGCCTGCCTTCATTTGTAGATGGATTTCTAATCCTTAGAGAGACCGCTAAAGTGTTTTTCACCCACATTAGCATGCATTAGAAAGGAGCCAAACTACATTACTTTAAAAGACAAATTGAGAAATGCGTTCAGTGAATGTACTGTGAGTGGGGTAAGTAATATCGCATATTAAATGATGATAATCCGATGTGCCATATCATGATTCGTAAATGAATAAACTTTGAACTGTCTTCGCGATAAATATAGGTACAGATGTACACACATTTCAACACACATGCCCCCCCCACACACACACATACACACACAGAGTAACTTGTCATCTTTTGTAAAAAAATAAAATAAAAATAATAATACATGCATATGCAGTGATGCAGACAAGACCCAATGTGTGAATACTGCTGGAAATATATGCCGTCGTAATTGTTTTACTTGAGCTGCCGTTTAATGTATGAATAATGTGTACAAATGGCAGGTCCTTTCATTTGCGGGGAGATGTGGTGTATTCATGGGCTGGCGGTGGTCTCCAGGGGGTCCCTGTTCTCCCTCAGCTCGGTTTAATACCTCTAAAGTGCATAATTGCTGATCAGAGAGCTTTGCAATGCTTCTATTTGGTGTGTAAAGGACTTCTTTCAGCGAGGAGAGGGGGAGTTGGGGAGTGGGGGAGAACGCTACACCTCTGGTATCGTTTGCTATATTTGTTCACAGTGGCTGGTACTAGCAAGGAGAGACACAGCAGAGAGGCTGTTTGAATAGAAGGCCGGGTATCTCTTTACCGGGGTCTTTTGTGAGAGAAACAGGCCTGGTTGTGCCACTAACCGCAGGGGCTACAGAAACCCACTTAATAACTAAAGCCACTCACTGAGATTCCTATCGTGCACGGTGACCTCTGGAGGAGTTACCCAGGGGCCCATGGTGTCCCCGTCCCTTGGCCACAATGGAGGGGCATCCAACAACCCCTAAACCCCCCCCACCCCCCTTACTTCTGACCAAGCACCTGCTCAGCTGCCCCCCCCCCCCCCCCCAACACACACACACACACCAAAGCCCCAAAGGGGAGTCCGCACCCGGGCAAACATTCCGCCCGGACACTGATGCATAGTGACCAGAGTGACCGTTTCACACGAACCCTCCAGTGGAGCTAGCTGAGGCCAGAGTCACACAGCCAGACAGGGGGGCAGGCGGCAGAGGAGACCTGAGAGAGGGAGAGAGAGGGGGAGAGGGAGGGAGAGAGAGAGAGAGGGTGTGAGAGAGAGGGAGAGAGACAGGGAGACTTGGGAGAGCGTTGGAGCCAGTACCATTTACAAACGAAAACAGCAGAACAGCAGAAAGACACAAAGTTGGTTTGCTACGAAGGGTCTTTTGCATCACTGGTTGCATTTATATGTAAGCTGCCATGCAAAAAAAAAAAGAACTCAGTGATCGTCATGGCATCGCACCACTATACACTGTGGTAGAGATACGAACCCAAAATATTTGCTATGAGACGAATAACTGCATATTTATGTTCTCTTGTGACACAAAACCACTAAATGAAAACTGATCACAGACTGGAAATAATACCTGTTAATGAGGTGTAACATTTGATTCCCCCGGAATTTAAGATGTATGTGACTCAATTTCCCTTTGAAATTAATTTATTCATTATTTCATTATTTCAAAATGAGCTTCCTGCTGTGCTTTTACAAGACAAATAGGCAAGAATCATTTGAAATCGTTCCTCTAAGGTTGGGCACAATCAGGGCGGTATTTGGACAGCTTCAAATTTGTGACCAATGAATAGATAAAGTTTCCAAAGAAATCACATAAAGTGTAGACTTTGCATTGTCCAAATTAATAATTAAATATTTTTTAAGAGAAGAATACACATATTTTTAACACAATACGATTCATAAAATGAACTTATTTATTACAGCAAATATGTGACTTATTATCTAAATGAAATACATATATGGACAAAAAAAAAGAAAAAATTAATAGTAACATAAAATGAAAAGTTTGTTCTCAATTAAACATGAATTCTCTGAGCGTAATTCTGTCACCCTGACAAGGATTTCACTCCTGCCTAAACGTGAAGATAGGAACCTTGTGCCACCAAGAAAGTGTTAATTAATGAAAGAAAAACCATACATTTTCCTTCCTCTCATAAATCCCCCCTCTACACACACACACACACACACACACACACACACACACACACACACACACACACACACACACACACACACACACACACACACACACTCTTCCCCCTGGCCTTGTTAGTCGTCAGCCTTCCATGGGATCATTGTAGGGTGGTTTTCACAGTCCCCTCTGAAAGAGAGCAGGGAACGGAGAACGGGTTGAAATAATCTGTTTAATTTGGAGGCGCTCCCGGCTCAGCAGGTGAGAATGGGGAGCTGGAACGGGGGTGTTTGAGGGGGGGGGGGCTTTAGTACAGCTCAGGGGTCCACGGTGTCACACTTCACTTTGCCCCAGCTGTAGACTCCCGGTGTCGTCCGCGCGCCCCCCTCAACTCTTCGCCCATCACCCCCCCTCCCGACCTCACCAACACAAAACCAGCTCCTAATTATCTCTGAATAGCAATTTTATTGAACACTAATTTGTGGTAATGAATTGTGATAGGTGGTGAGGGTGGAAGAAAGAGAGGTTGTTCCTCTTGTTAATTGTCAGGACACTTATATTGTCATTGCTAGTTGCCATTGTGAAGGAGTACAATGTCCTCTCTTTGACCGGCAAGACCCTGACCAGCCCATTCACGTTTATTAGGCCTACTTATGAAATGTTCGTGCAATTGAAAAACTTGGAAGCTACGTGAACTCATTTCACAACCCTTCTGTGAGTCCTGTATGCAGTGCATTTGTAGGAGTTGACATTGCATTCCAGTAATTTAGCAGAAAATGTTATCCAAAGCACTCTACAATAATAGCATTTAACATACAGTAGGTAGTCAGTGTACTAATACAGTACTTCCCAGAGCTCACAAGTGCATCTCCTTTCTAAACAAGTGACTAAGAGCATAATGTAGTGCTAAAGCCACAGTGCATGAGTAGCAAAATATAAATACAATAGGTGCTTTAAGAGGATCCTATTAATACTATTGAAAGAAAGATTAATTGTGTGTGATAAAAGAACCAGTTGAGAAGGGGTGGATGTTTGCGTTGCCAGGTCTGAAACCGGGGGGGTGGGCTGCCGGCAGGGCCGAGGACGCAGTGGAGTGTCGCCGGCCGGGACGAGAGTTCCCGTCAGCTCTCAGGGTCACGGGGGGGGGGGGGTCACCGGCACCGCTCTGGTACTGATGAGTCTCCCCCTCTGTCTCTCTTCCTGTCTCTCTCTTTCTGTCTCTCTCTCTGTCTCTCTTTCTCTCTCCCTCTGTCTTTCGTCCTGTCTCTCTTTCTCTCTCCCTCTGTCTCGTTCTGTCTCTCTCCCTCTCTCTCTGTCTCTCTTTCTCTCTCCCTCTGTCTCTCTCTCTGTCTCTCTTTCTCTCTCCCTCTGTCTCTCCTCTCCCCGGGGCTGCAGGCCATGTAAACATGAACGGCGATGTCATGAGCCAGGGGCGGACTGGTCATCGGGAGCACCGGCGCCCAACTGGCCTGGCCCGCGGTGAACGGCCTGGGCCCTGTCAACAAATCGCGCAGCACCCCCCCGTCAACAAATCGCGCAGCCCCCCCCCCCCCCCCCCGCCCCCCCCCGTCAACAAAACTAAACTGATGGTGTTCCATCTCAACGTGTCGGCTCGGCTCGTGGCCTGACTGTGGCTACATTTCCCGGCATGAAATATTCACCCAGTCCGGCCCTGTCATGAGCGCTCGAAAGCCCAGCCTGCTGCTGTCGCCGCACAGTTACAAAGACGTCCAACTCCAGCAACGAGGTGCGTTTAGTATAAATAACATAACAAGCTACTGTATCTCCGGTAGTTTCCATCGCCTGTTAGACGAAAGGCGGCCCTCGATGTGTGCTCGCCGTCATCGCCGACCCAGAACTAATATCTACGCAGGCCGTCGCTATCAGTGTTTCAGGCGTCAGGGTTTTCCTTTCTAGCTGCTCGTATGAAACAGTGTTTGCCCTGGCTCTACGGTCTGTGCATTTACATTACGATATGGGATTTAGTTTGTTTCTGATAGGAGTCTCGAGGCCTCTGGTGGAGGGATAGCTTCTGTTTTATTCCCCCCCCCCCTCTCTCTTTCTGGCCCCGTCCACGTCAGCCCGTCAGACTGGAGTTCCGGAATGTTAAACAGTGGGTTCCAGCTTCGCTAAGCTAAAATACCTGATTACAATTCTCCAATGCAATTCAGATAGTGTACCCGGGCTTAAGGATAAGACCCAAGTAACAATGTCATTTATTTCCTGGGCTCTCTTTATCCGTGTCTTACTGGGCAAGCAGACCACAAAGCCTTCGTCAAACAGATACACGTAAAGATAACCCAGTTTTCCCCCGTTCGCCAGCTGGGCTTGTTTATCCATTTGTGATATTTGTTCAGAGGCGTACTGTATTTGGGGTTGAGGGGTTGAAAAACCCAACAGAAAACTTACAGTATCCCCAACAAATGAGTTATTATGGCTATTAAGAAGACATAGGATTTTTTTTAAGAGACAAACAAACAAGTAGAATATGTTAGAATATGTATATGTTAATACATTGGCTGACATTTTGTGGTTATGACAATAATAATTTACAATTCTATGTTAAATTCATATTCATGCAGGTTATTCAGATTTTCAGAATAATATTCATATCTAGCAGTCATCCATATACATGCATTTCAGTTCTTGTAAATGCATGAAGTACGAAAATGAATTAGGCTATGCATCATATTAATGATGACATTAAGATTAAACCTTAAGGCAGGCTTAACATCACCATTATATTATCAAAATAATAAATTATCTTAAAATCTACAATTAAATACAAAAAAATATTTTTTGAGGCAGAGTAAGGCTTTTTTTAAGTGAGTATTTCGTTAGCCATGTTGAACAATCTTGTCTGAAAGTAGTCAATGCATACATTTTTTGTAATATATCTTTCATTATACATGAATAAGAGCATCTACAGTATCTTAATTATTCTCAATTCAGTCAGTCAGTTCTGCTGAAGCATAGGTTGAGCCCAGGAGAAATATTTCTGCTACAGTAGAAACATAGCCTTTTGTTTTTATACAGTACTGTTGTGCAGTGTACACTTATCAGATCTCACTTTTAAAACAACGGTTACATGCGTCCAACCTTGCATTGAAGATGATCATTAACCATGAGAATGACGAGTTAACTCAACTTAAACAGTCATCAAAGCACCATCATGTACTATACATTCCATAGCTGAATATCACGGCACACCAATCTAATAATCAACATGGTTAGACGCCTTAAAGTAAATGACTATATTCACTATAGTCATTCAGCTCTCATGCACTGTGGCGGCCATGTCTGACCACCTCGCCCATGAATGGAGGAAGCACGGACGGATGTGAAAAGGTGTTAAAAGACGGTCTAAACAGGCTTGCTTCCTGGCGAGGAGCGCAGGCAGAGTAGCGCGCGCCACCCACACCTCCCTGGCAGACCAGGCCGTGCGGCGCCCGAAATGCCCAAACACCCAGCGTCCCCGTTAGTGGCGCCGTCATGGCTGCCCACACCCCAACCCGCCTTCATTAGCCTGTCAGCTCCTTGTTTCTGTTTGGTTTCCCCTCTGGCTGCTAATTAATGCTTAATCGAAACTGCTGAACTGAGCTTGTAGAAAATTCATGAATATTAACATCAGCCCTAACATTTTTTCTTTTCTTTTCAGTTTTTGTGTGTGTGTGTGTGTGGGGGGGGGTTGCTTGACGGCATTTATATTAGTTTTTTTCCAGACGTTGGATGGACAGATTTTCTTCTGAGTTTGGTCTCTCTAACAATGATGGAAGATAGCAAGCATAGGATTTTCATGTGACCAATGCAGACAGAATTGAAAAGAGTTTTCCTTGTCACTCTGATCTATGGCTATTTCCATTATGAGTATTGGATAGTACAGCAGTGAGATTGAGAGGCTATTATATTGGTTTGGACACATTTGAAGTTGCTCAGAAATGCCGGTAGCAAATCTATTATTCACTATTTGTTCAAACATCATGATCCTTGTGAGACTGAACACTGGTGACTGCAGTGTTCAGTTTGGTAATAACATCTTTCAACCTATAGTTGATATACATTCAGCTGATTGGTACATCTTGTTCAGCACACAAATGTACAGAACTGTAGCTCATACACACACTGTAGCTCTTATACTGATTCGTGATTGTTAGTAAAATAGTATTAGTTGGGCAATTTTATGGTTACAATGTATTCTGATTCCACACAAATAAAGACAATACTAGGCATGTGAACTATACAGTAATAAGGTGCATTCATGGTGCAAATAACCCCAAGGACAATTCACTGATGATTATTAAAAGAGGAATCTTCCTTTTTTCATAATAATATAATTTAAAGTCATTAGACAAAGTACTTTATATGTACCCATTGTCATGTAGATAGATGGAGTATATGTACAGTTGATACACAAAATATACAAAACAAATACAAAAAAATCAAGAGATTAAGATTGCAATACAGTAAACAGCAGTAAAACAGTAGATAATTTAGGTGTCAGGAATGTGTATATATATATTTATTTTTTATTTTTTATATATATATATATAAAAGCATGCCTAAGATGTGTTACAGTGTCAGTCAGGTGAGTATGTTCATGTTGATAATTAAAACAAGAAGTGAAATGTACTCCTGTCCACAGAGGCTTAGCACCAAAGAGTTCATATACAGTATGTATTTATCCACAATATTCCCCAATATTCAAAGAGTTCATATACAGTATGTATTTATCCACAATATTCCCCAATATTCAAAGAGTTCATATACAGTATGTATTTATCCACAATATTCCCCAATATTCAAAGAGTTCATATACAGTATGTATTTATCCACAATATTACCCAATATTCAAAGAGTTCATATACAGTATGTATTTATCCACAATATTCACCAATATTCAAAGAGTTCATATACAGTATGTATTTATCCACAATATTACCCAATATTCAAAGAGTTACATATACAGTATGTATTTATCCACAATATTCCCCAATATTCAAAGAGTTCATATACAGTATGTATTTATCCACAATATTACCCAATATTCAAAGAGTTCATATACAGTATGTATTTATCCACAATATTACCCAATATTCAAAGAGTTCATATACAGTATGTATTTATCCACAATATTCACCAATATTCAAAGAGTTCATATACAGTATGTATTTATCCACAATATTCACCAATATTCAAAGGCTTATTTGCAGCACTGATACTTGAAACAAAATACTTAACATTGTAAATAAAGTATTGCTACTCCAAATATTCTTTATATTAGCAATTTAGTGTAATTTATTGATAGGAAATGTTGTATAATAGTAATTACCTTATGGAAAAATGTATTTAGTCTCATAAAAACAATTGTCTTCAAAGTTCATTTCATAATTGTGTTTTATTTCATAGTGACTTTTAATGGAACATGGATGATTAATAATATTTCCCTGGAGGTTGACCTGTCATGTTCCTTTGTGAGGGGCATGTTAGCAAGCGGAAAACAATTTATAAATATACACTAACTGAGACTATTTATCATATTTTATTGAAAATATGACATTGAAATGTATTTATTCAAATGCTAAACATTTCATCCGCTTATTATTCAAAAATGTGCAGAAGACCCTTATGCAACACAAATGATTTGAATAACATTCTTAAAATGACACAATGCTGTTGCTCCTTTCAAGTAAGTAAGCAAATGTCTTTTTTTTTCCGTTCACCGAATCAACTGAAAATGGCATAGGGCAACCTTGTTTAAATCTCAGGCACAATTTCTCTGAAGTTACTCAAATACAATTTGACTACTGACAAGAGGATGCAATTTATAAAAACAGAACATGCCTATCAGTGGAAGCCTGCATCTGCATAATGAGAGTGGCTGAATGTCTGGCAGCGATGCTTCTGACAACCCTCTCCAGTCGAGAAGAGTGAGAATGTCAATACGCATGAAGCAGAAGGAGTCCGAGGGGGCGGCCATCGGATTAATCTGACTTCAGCAAACAAAACATATATCCCGAAATAAACAAGGCACACCCCGTTTGAGGCTATGGAGGCGGGTGACCTAGAGATGGAGGGATGAGGCGATGGAGGGATGGAGGGAAGAGGAGGAGAGAAGGACCGGAGGAAAAGTACCCCAGAGTTGTTTTTTTGTTTTGTGACGAGATGACAAAAGTAACTGAACTGACACTAATGCTATGTAGCTCTTTTGCCCTAATTGTTGATTCAATTTGCTAATGACTAATTTGATTTAAGTGGCAGACATATCTCCATGTGTTCGGGACATGGAAAAATGGACTGAGGTAGCATGATGGCTTGTCACAGAAGGGCTGCTCGGTTATGAATATTTTATGAGAGTTCAGACTTAATTGTTTCTGATTTGTTTATTTTTTTCAATGCAGTGCTTTAGAACACACTCCACCAGTCATGTTTTTGACACCCCTCCCCCCTCCCTACACATCTCTCACAAGTGGTGCTCAAATGTCCATCAAACAGATGGATGAAGGGCCACTATACGTTAGTGCAGCACATCAACAAAAACACTCTCTACGTTCTCTCTCCAGCGTTCCCTTTGAGCCCGGTGAAACTCTCTTGATGTGAGGGAACCCGTGAACCCTAAACACTTTGGCGCTCTGGCTGAGCGCCACTACCTGTTGCCATGCAAATGGACCCCCAGGACTCCAAAGGAAACTATTGTTGTTGAGTTGTACTTCTGGAAGCACGTAGACTGTTGTTTTGTTCTTTGAAAACATCTCCCATCCAATGGGTTCGTCCAGTTTTAGCCATCCAAATTTCCCCATGCTCACTGCACATACATTACAGTACTGCATCCTACATTTAGCACCAACAGTAGCGCTTTCTTACTGTGTTTGCGTTATTCGTTTTTCCACTTTAGCACTGGTTATGCTTTTAGATTCTTGTTTAGAAAGGAGATGCACTTATGATTCCTGGCGACTAGTAGTTCTCTTGACTACCTATGTTGAATGCACTTTTTGTAAGTCACTTTAAATAAAAATGTCTGCTAAATGGCTAATTCAATAAATTGAATGCAAACTGATAAATTAATTGGTGTCAGAAGCTAGAATAAATACAGTTAAAAGTCAACTGACAGTGTCAGTTGACATTTAACGGTATTCTAGCTTCAAAACAGTTTTAATTGAGCTGTTGTCATTTTGGGAGAATGAGTTCCTCGTGCTTCCAAACATGTACTGAAGATAATCTTTAACAGTAACACTAAATCAGGTGTATGAGTTTTCATAGTCATACACCTGATTTAGTTTCAAAAGTTACTGGAAGAGAACGTTTAACAGACAGGAACGCAACTTACCCACACGAAGAACCAAGGGAACAATGGTTGTGGCTCTCACTTCCTTGGCATCATCCAGTTTGATAAGTCCGTTTCTTTTAGTGCTTTTGAAAACGTCCTGAAGAAGTTTTTGCACCAAGCTAGCCATGCACCCATGTTGTCACGACAGACAACTACTTGCCTGTTTGGACTGGACTTGTAAAGATGGCAACTCCTTGGGTTTCGCCTTATATTGTCTCTTGATGTCTTCTGCAATGCACGACTTGCAAATCATGCCATGATATTGAATAGGATTGACATTTTCAAATGTAAATACATAGAATATTTCAGATTTTATAATGGGCAGTGGAAAACACAGTCTAATTAATATATAATCATGTTTTTCTCTCACATTTTCTGGGGCCAGAGAAAGGAGTTGCTATGGAGATTACCATGTATTTATGTATTAATTCATCTGACTAGATATTTATTTAAGTGTGCTCATGTATTCATTTATTAATTTATACGTTGGGGTTGTCATTTTGGCCAGTCAAACAAGGCTTTAGCGAGAGGATGGTTCTAGAATGACATCGTTCTACCAATCATCTGGTTTGTCATCTTTCATGACAAGCTGCCTCAAAACAGGGTTGTGAATTATGTTCCCTCTCTATCAAAGGAGATGGCACAGAGCAAAGATCCTTCTGATGCTTCCTTCTGACTTACCTCTCGCTATGTTCAGCTCAAGGAAAACTTGGGCGAAGAAAGTTCAACTACGATCTATTGAAACTTCATTTTGATTTGGATAACTTATCGAGGCGCAGCCTAGAGTAGAAAAAGCCAGGTCGGATGTGAGTGTCAGTTTAGGGCAGGTTATATTAGTATTGATAAATAAACATTATTTAAAACATCTGTCAGGCTCTGTTAAATATCCTCTCTGTGGTTCAGTAAATTCAGAGACCCAGGGCATTGAATATTTAATTATTGTATTAACTGAATAATGAAAAAGTCAATTTCCAAATTGATGCTGCACGCAGAAGACAATTGCATTTGTAATATTCTGTATCTGCAAGTGAAATCCCCTTCGCACCTCCCTCCCACCCCCTCATGCCGACTCAATGCCTTACAGGGCTGCAAAGTCACACATTAACATAACCCCACTCCTAACTAAGTCTGCTCCTTATATTCACTTGTCCTGACTAATTACACGTTTAACCTCTCATGTGTTTGAACTTGCTCTACATTACTATCCCAGACAGCAAGCGGATCAGGGCCATATACAGGCCAGATCTGGCACTTGTGGCTTAGTTTTGGCCCACATATGGCCCGGATCCGCTTTCTCTCTGGGATCTGTGCGCACCAGAGTGATCTCAAGGAACAGGATCAGGCAGCATCCGTGTGGAAACCAGTCGTCTGATAATTGATTGGAGCCTCTTACATAAACAGGGGCCGTTTTCTGAGGGCGACCATCTTGCTGTTGTTGACTTTTAACCTTTCTAGCAACACCCAAAGGACATGGAGAGGCCAGCAACAGTGTGTGGTAATCATGTGTCAGCAACAGAGCATACACACAATGTCGCCTATTATTATTATTATTATTATTATTATTAGTAGTAGTAGTAGTAGTAGTAGTAGTAGTAGTAGTAGTGGTGGTAGTAGTAGTAATAGTAGTAGTAGTAGTAGTACTACTAGTAGTAGTAATAATAGTAGTAGTAGTAGTACTACAGTACTAGTAGTAGTAATAATAGTAGTAGTAGTAGTAGTACTAGTATTAGTAGTAGTAGTAGTAGTAGTAGTAGTAGTAGTGTTATATTATTATGCCTATTACAGTATAGAATATTATAATAATGATATTGTCATTTGATTAATTTTGGGGGTTTAGCAATGCATCTAAATCCCTGTTCTTAATGTTGAAGTATGATTACGGTACTGCAGTGTCAATTATTATGTATATGCTGTCGATATTACAATTTCCATTCTTTGGTTTAATTGTATGGAAGTCTTAGGGCAAGAACCTGCAGCTTCTCCCTGGTAATCCAACTACACTCACTGCTGTTGAGCTTTATCTATATAAGTCTGACAAATATCACTTTATATACAGTATGCTCTTTCATTTGCACTTTCACAGCGCTACATTTTCTACATTGCTGTCGTTTACTACAGTAGACGGCTTTTAAAATGAGTGGAACCGACGCCTTCTTCAACTAAGGAGAACATTATGGCGTTATCTCTTATCTTAATATTATTGTCAGTAAAAATGTTAAGTTTCTCTTTATGATGGATTGATGATGACTGTCTCCTAACATCGTACTGTATGCTTCCCTGAAGGTGTGTGTGTGCGTGTGTTTTTATTATACCTTTATTTAACCAGGTTAAAGTGTGTGTGTGTGTGTGTGTGTGCGTGCGCGTGTGTGCGCACACGTGTGTGTGTACGCGAGCGAGAGAGATAGAGATTAATTGTAGCCCACTCCCGGAGTGCTATACAGTGGGCCCATTGTGCTGCGAGCGCTGTGTGTACTGGTGCCTGTTTGTTGTGTGTGTTTGGCATGCGGTACCAGGCCCGGGTCAAAGCAGCTTAGTTCCGACCCGTTGGGCGACCTGCCCGGGCGGAGCACTCGCTAGCCTCACTGACCCGCGTGATTTCATTATCCCGAGGTGAGGAGCACGGCCTCAGACGCTGCTGCTCTGGGCGCGCGCACACACACACACACACACACACACACACACATACACACACAAACACGCACACACCTACACACACATACAGTATACACACATGCATCCATACACCCACACACACACACACACACACACACACACACACACAAAAAAAGTGTTTGTATTGACTGTAAGCTTTTGCGTCCATCTTATATCACTCCACTCCCGACAACAGTTCCACAAAAAGCCACAACAACAATGTTCTACAAATATAACCCTTTCACACTCAGCACACAGTTTCTCTCTCTATGCAATGTAGCGTTTTTCAGATTCCAGTTCAACTGTCTCACTCTGTTGCATCAGATAAAACGCGTTTCCCAGTGCAATGTCCAGAGAGGTTGGAGCCCAGGAATTAGACTTTACTCTTGGCGGACACTAGATGGCGATGCAGGTTAATACTGCGGGCTTTTGCGTGAACCTTGGACACACAGACCATCAGCTACAGAGCCTTTGTACACAGGCCTGTCAGAACAGGCCGAGCAAAGAGGCGCTCGTCCTCGTTATCACGTTACACACGAACGTAACACGTGCGGCGGATGTGACAGAATAGGCTACATGAGGTGTTGGGGAGGGTTGGGTGTTGGGGAGGGTTAGGTGTTGGAGAGGGTTAGGTGTTTGGGAGGGTTGGGTGTTTGGGAGGGTTGGGTGTTGGGGAGGGGTGGGTGTTGGGGAGGGTTAGGTGTTGGAGAGGGTTAGGTGTTTGGGAGGGTTGGGTGTTGGGGAGGGTTGGGGTTAGGTGTTGGGGAGGGGTGGATGTTGGAGAGGGTTAGGTGTTTGGGAGGGTTGGGTGTTTGGGAGGGTTGGGTGTTGGGGAGGGTTGGGTGTTGGGGAGGGTTGGGTGTTGGAGAGGGTTAGGTGTTTGGGAGGGTTGGGTGTTTGGGAGGGTTGGGTGTTGGGGAGGGTTGGGTGTTGGGGAGGGTTGGGGTTAGGTGTTGGGGAGGGTTGGGTGTTGGAGAGGGTTAGGTGTTGGGGAGGGTTGGGTGTTTGGGAGGGTTGGGTGTTGGGGAGGGTTGGGTGTTGGGGAGGGTTGGGGTTAGGTGTTGGGGAGGGTTGGGTGTTTGGGAGGGTTGGGTGTTGGGGAGGGTTGGGTGTTGGGGAGGGTTGGGGTTAGGTGTTGGGGAGGGTTGGGTGTTGGAGAGGGTTAGGTGTTGGGGAGGGTTGGGTGTTTGGGAGGGTTGGGTGTTGGAGAGGGTTAGGTGTTGGGGAGGGTTGGGTGTTTGGGAGGGTTGGGTGTTGGGGAGGGTTGGGTGTTGGGGAGGGTTAGGTGTTGGAGAGGGTTAGGTGTTTGGGAGGGTTGGGTGTTGGGGAGGGTTGGGGTTAGGTGTTGGGGAGGGGTGGATGTTGGAGAGGGTTAGGTGTTGGGGAGGTTAGGTGTTGGAGAGGGGTGGGTGTTGGGGAGGGTTAGGTGTTGGGGAGGGTTGGGGTTAGGTGTTGGGGAGGTTAGGTGTTGGAGAGGGGTGGGTGTTGGGGAGGGTTAGGTGTTGGGGAGGGTTGGGGTTAGGTGTTGGGGAGGGGTGGGTGTTGGGGAGGGTTAGGTGTTGGGGAGGGTTGGGTGTTGGAGAGGGTTAGGTGTTGAGGAGGGTTGGGTGTTGGAGAGGGTTAGGTGTTGGGGAGGTTAGGTGTTGGAGAGGGTTAGGTGTTGGGGAGGGTTAGGTGTTGGGGAGGGGTGGATGTTGGAGAGGGTTAGGTGTTGGGGAGGGTTAGGTGTTGGAGAGGGTTAGGTGTTGGAGAGGGTTAGGTGTTGGGGAGGTTAGGTGTTGGGGAGGGGTGGATGTTGGGGAGGGTTAGGTGTTGGGGAGGTTAGGTGTTGGAGAGGGGTGGATGTTGGAGAGGGTTAGGTGTTTGGGAGGGTTGGGTGTTGGGGAGGGTTGGGGTTAGGTGTTGGGGAGGGGTGGATGTTGGAGAGGGTTAGGTGTTTGGGAGGGTTGGGTGTGGGGAGGGTTGGGGTTAGGTGTTGGGGAGGGGTGGGTGTGGGGAGGGTTGGGGTTAGGTGTTGGGGAGGGGTGGGTGTGGGGAGGGGTGGATGTTGGAGAGGGTTAGGTGTTGGGGAGGGTTGGGTGTTGGGGAGGGGTGGATGTTGGAGAGGGTTAGGTGTTGGGGAGGGTTGGGGTTAGGTGTTGGGGAGGGTTGGGGTTAGGTGTTGGGGAGGGGTGGGTGTTGGAGAGGGTTAGGTGTTGGGGAGGGTTGGGTGTTGGGGAGGGGTGGGTGTTGGGGAGGGTTGGGGTTAGGTGTTGGGGAGGGGTGGGTGTTGGGGAGGGTTGGGGTTAGGTGTTGGGGAGGGGTGGGTGTTGGGAGGTCTGCTGGAGACAGGGGGCGGTAGTGAGGTATACCATCCTTGTCCTTTCTAGATTATTTTGTGTCTCTGTAGTCCTCTGTTCTTGTTTGTTTGTTTTTGTACCCGGGCTCCTCTGTTCTTGTTTGTTTGTTTTTGTACCCGGGCGGCGCCCCGGGCTGATGTAACAGTTGGTTGGGGGGCGCATTATAAATAAAAATAACATAACACAACATAACACCATAAACCGAGGCATAAAATATTCTCTGCTGCTCTGCTTCTCCTGCTTGGAAAAGTCCCCATGACTTTAAACATCACAGTGCAGGCTCAAGATTCCCAGGGAGGAGTGAGAGAGAGAGGGAGAGAGAGAGGGAGAGAGGGAGAGAGAGAGGGAGAGAGGGGGAGGGAGAGAGGGGGAGAGACAGAGCAAAAAAGAGGGAGGGAGGCCATGAAGTGTTACCCCTCTGCCTGCCTGGCCCTCATACATGGCTACACCAAGGACACATGTGCACACACACACACACACACACAAACACACACACACACGCGCGCACACACACACACACACACACACACACACACACACACACACACACACACACACACACACACACACACACCTAGGGACGGACTTATCTCTACACTCGGTCCTCCTCTCTCCCACGTCTCTCTCTTCCTCTCCTCCGTTTCATCCTCTTCTCCCGTTCCGTCTCTCCACCTGCGGTCGTTGTCATTCTCCCCCTGTTGTTGTTGTGTTTCTCCGTCGCTGGTTGTTTGTTTGAGATGTAATCTGTCGTAACAGAGAGGGAAATTGAATCGAACAAATGGCTTGAGAGGCACATCCTGCATATCAAGCCCCGAATCACCAAAGGCAGACAAAACACTCGTCGTCTCCTCCCCCAAACTTCAGAAGTTGATATTTCAACAGGACGGAACGCTGCCGACGTCCTCGGAATAAAGAAACGTGCTGTTTGACTCTGTTTTGTGCGCCGCTGTCATTCTGACTCCGTTTCGAGAGTAAGATGCGTCGTCATGTTTGTTTTTTTTTGTTACCGGGGAAGAAACGGTTTTCGTTAGATTAACGGCGTCTCACGAATGTCAGGTGGATTTTCGGCAGGCGTCGTTCGGAGGTGAAACTCTCGCAGACGCGAGCGCGGCTGCATGAATTAAGTAGAATGAGAAAGAATAATTGCTGTTGCTGTTCTTTGAGAAGAGAGGATGACTTGAACATGAACATCCTGACGATGGAATGCAACAGAATACTATCCATCATCCATCCATCCATCCATCCATCATCCATCCATCCATCCATCCATCCATCCATCCATCCATCCATCCATCCATCCATCCATCCATCCATCCATCCATCCATCCATCCATTCATCCATCCATCCATCCATCCATCCATCAATCATCCATCCTCCATCCATCCATCCATCCATCCATCCATCCATCCATCCATCCATCCATCCCAGATAGCAAGCGGATGTGTAATGATTCTGGGCCATATATGGGCTGGAACTAAGCCACAAGGGCCAGATCTGGCCTGTATATGGCCCATATCCTCTTGCTATCTGGGATCTATCCATCCATCCATCCATCTATCCATCCATCTATCTATCTATCTATCTATCTATCTATCTATCTATCTATCTATCTATCTATCTATCTATCTATCTATCTATCTATCTATCTATCTATCTATCTATCTATCTATCTATCTATCTATATCCATCCATCCATCCATCCATCCAGGTTGATCGGTACTGTATGGTACACAGCATATCTGAAAGTCAGATTTGTTTGCATTATCATCTTGGATTCTGTCTGAGTTGAACCAGAAGATGTGTGACTGCATCAGTGTCTGGATGCTCACCTGCCGCGATTAGCATAGATACACAGACAGAGTGCACTGATAAACTGCTAGTGCTGGGGCTAGATTTGTGTGTGTGTGTATGTACTGTATGAGGTGTATGTGAGTGTATCTGTGTGAGTGTATCTGTGTGTGTGTCTGTGTGTGTGTGAGTGTATCTGTGTGAGTGTATGTGTGTGTGTGTGTGTGTGCGCGTGTGTGAGTTAAAGACCAGGGAGCAGCGGGCACACAGTAGCTGTAACCTTTTCACATAGATCAGGGTCATACTGTAGTAATTCACTGTGAGTACGTTGTTTTGAAAGAACAAAATGGCCTCCCAGATTATGGCTGTATAAAAAATCACATAACATCCCCCCAATCACATAACATAGGTCCAGGTAAGGCCTTCTGGGACATTCATTTACCTACTGTAGAGGTTTCATAATGCCTTCTGTTCTAGTAACATTTAGCATGTGGTATTTTTCTGGAAGGCAGTTATTTCTGTTTTCACCTGCATCAACTTTATGTAATCTCACGTCTAGATCTGTATTGGAATTTCATAAATAATTTTCATTTATGAAATATCCATGGGTAACCCGCAAGTTTTTGAAAAGTTTCATGTACGATATGCAGTAAAGTGTATTTTACATTGGATGGCTTCTCTAAATAATAAAGTGCAGGTTCCTTTCAGGACAAACCAAAGGGGAACAAGATTATTCTGCTCTTTGAAGTTCAGTACTATTCCAAATAGCCAGAAGAAAATAGTGTATGATAATGTAATCTCGTTCCTTACAAACCTCTGTTTCTTTCCTATCCAGACTATCTTTGTAACAACTGATTCCAGCTGTTTTTACCTGTCTGCACACACTCCCCTCGGTCGAGACCGAGACCCTCCCCTTTAAGAACAACAACAACAACAACGACAAATGTATTCCCTCATCTGACAGGCGTTTTAGGGTGAATTCACACCAGCGCGCTCTCTCCCGCGCCGCCCGGGATCATTAGCGTTCGTTCCTGATGGGTTCGGGGGGACCGCCGCCGTGCATGCTGGGTAGGAGACGGATGTCAGGTAGCCGGCGAACGGCGGTCCCGGAGTCAGGTTCCCCGCTGCTGGGGAGTTATTACCACGACTCTAAACGCAACGTTGTTTGGGCTCGCTCTTGACCCCCCCCCCCCCCCCCCCCCCCCCTTTTCCCATCAGGGAAATCATGGCTTTGGCGAGCGGCCCTTACGACCCGTGAATTTTAATAGACGACGGGGGACGGGGGACGGGGGGGGGTTGGATGGATCGGAGGGGCGGAGCCTGGATGGCGAGCTGGCTGGCTGTGGAGCCAAACCGCTCTTAAAGGCTCGACTTAAAGGGAGGGCGGCTATTTGAATATCAGCTTGGCGTCGCCGGCGAAGCCCCCTTGTCCGTCTCTCCCGCCACGGCAGAAAGGGATCTTGGGAAACGTAGTGGCCCAGCGCTGGTTATTAACCTCTCCTAATTAGATCGCCGGGACTCTATTGTTCCTCTAATGAACTCTCAATGGAAGGACGGGACCTCGCTGGGCTCCACAGACACCGCACATAAATGAGAATTCAGTTCCTTAGCTCCCCTCCCTCTCTCTCTCTCTCTCTCTCTCTCTCTCTCTCTCTATCTCTCTCTCTCTCTCTCTCTCTCTCTCTCTCTCTCTCTCTCTCTCTCTCTCTCTCTCTCTCTCTCTCTCCTTCCTTCTCTCAGTTTCGTTCTCTCCGGTCTTACGTTTTAGGTTTCTCGGGGGCCAACTGCTACTAAGTTTCTCTTAATGCTTATCTTTCCCCATGACCTACAGTATGAGCGCCAGGGAGAGAGAGATAAAGAGAGGGAGAGAGAGGGAGAGAGATAGAGAGAGAGAGAGGGAGAGAGATAGAGAGAGAGAGAGGGAGAGACAGAGAGAGATAGAGAGAGAGAGAGAGAGACTGCAGCCCAGTCCACGGTAGCGCTGGCCATGATTAGCACCCCGTAGTATGGATCCTCTTCGCTAATGACTTGAGCTGCCGTGGTTCACTGAGACTTAAGTACCACCTCAATCCCATTATCTCCCCTCCGTACAGCCCCCCCCCCCCCCCCGGCCGGCCGGCCCTTTGTGGCGGAGGAGAGGGGGGGCCCCGGGGTTATCGATAGGGGGGCTCCCAGAGAACCTGCATCGGCTACGCCCGCGCCGGCGGTGATGGACGAGGGGTAAGATAGAGGAGGTAAGATGAAGGAGGGGGTGGATGGCGGGCTGGGAGGGGGGTGGATGGCGGGGGGGCTACGTACGTTCTGAAGCAAAGGTGTGTGTGTGTGCAGGTAAGGTGTGTGCATGCAAATGAGGGGTGGCGGCGGTACGGGAGGGTGGGAGGTCGTGATCGCGCGGTGGAGAGGCCGGGATATTTTGTGTGTGTGTGGGGAGGGGGGGGGGGTGCGGGGCAGTGTTTTTTTTAGGGGGGGGGGGGCTCACTCTGTTCACCCCAGAGCTACTAATTACAATTCAGATGTCACACACCCAGCAGATAATGGGAGCCAGGAAACAGAATTAGAATATGGCACGGACCTGCAGGGGGTGTCATCTCAGGAGAGGGAAAGTGTGTCTGTTTGGCGAGAGAGAGTGAGCGGGGTGGGGGTGGGGGTGTGTAGGGGGGTGGCTTTGGGGGGGGGGGGCACGCTATGTGTTCCTGTGCCCCCTGTTTCTCCGCCGCCACCCCCCCACCCTCTCTCTCTCTCTCTCTCTCTTCCCTCTCTCTCTCCCTCTCTTCACACGTTCGGGTGTGTCAGCGACGGTGGTGGCGATGGCGGTCTGCTAGGGCAGGATTGAGTGACATCTGCTCTTTGGGAGGGGGGGGGGATGGACAGTCTGCTCTTGGCAGCGTGGCGGGGGTACGGCGGGGGGGCGTCGGCCACAGCAGCAGGCAGCGGACGGCCTAACAGAGAACCGTTTGCCGGAACAGCGTGACATCTCCTGGAATGAAAGCGCCCATCCCCGCCCCCTCCCCACCCTCCTCCACTCTCCCCCTCTCACAAACACACACACACACTCGCGTCTTTCCACTCTCCCTACCCCCTCGGCGAATCTCTCCTCCGTCGGCGCGGTTGTTACCCCCGGAGTTTCGGATCCGCCGTCCCAAACAAACATGTCCGCACCTATTTTTCTGCGAGAGGGAGGGTGTGTGTGTGTGTGTGGGGGGGGGGGGGGGGGGGGTGTTCAAAGCTGTTTTTCTTTCCCATCTTTGGACACAGACAGTGTCGGCGTGTGTGACATTTTTCTTCATTTACGTTGCCAATTACTCTCAAAGGGCCTCGCGTCCGTCCGTCTTTGGCTGTCCTCTCCTCTTTTCATCCTCCCTTCCTCAGTCTTTGGCTGTCCTCTCCTCTTTTCATCCTCCCTTCCTCAGGTTCTCCCTAAAACAAACAGCGCTAATGAAGAGACGCGCGCCTGACACGCGTGGCAAACCAACAACTATATTAATGCAGGCGGCAACATTTCAAATCCCAGCCTTCACACTCACTGTCACCCGGGGAATCTCAAAGAGAATACTTAAGTACCGCTGGCAGAAGGGAGAGAGAGAGAGAGGGAGGGGAGGGAGGGAGAGAGAGGGAGGGAGAGAGAGAGAAAGGGAGGGAGAGAGATAGGGAGAGAGAGGGAGGGAGGGAGGGAGAGAGAGGAAGGGAGGGAGAGAGAGGAAGGGAGGGAGAGAGAGGGAGAGAGAGGGAGAGAGATAGAGAGTGAGAGAGAGGGAGGGAGAGAGAGGAAGTGAGGGAGAGAGAGGGAGGGAGGGAGGGAGGGAGGGAGAGAGAGGGAGGGAGGGAGGGAGAGAGAGAGGGAGAGAGAGAGAGAGTGGAGTGGAGGGGAAAGAAAGTGGGATTCGCTAACTCAAAACATTGATGACACACATCATGGCTGCCCTATGACAGAGCGTGATCAGAGTCCTCGGCGATACGCTCTCATTTTTCATTCTCGCCGGTGGTAAAAGCATTAGCTATCTATGTTTTTATAGCGTCAAACAGCGCGCGGACGGAATAATCCGGTAAGTACAGTATGAGAAACAATGACTGACGTTTATTGGACGTTATCTAAATGAATCTACTGCTATCCGGCTTTTAGAAGTTGCGTCTCCCCCTCTCTTTCATATCCGCCTACGGTAGGGGCCCGTTGTTGTCGCACGCCGCTGACGCGCCTGCAAATTGATTTCCGGGGAGAAGTGATGGATGAATGGAGGACGAACATCTTCATCGGTGACCCCCCCCTTACCCCGACGCCGCTGCCCGCCGATGATTGACAAGGCGGCTAACGAGCGCCGTCGCCAGGCGCGTTATAATTTCTCCGCGCAGAGAAACGGGCGAGGCCCCGGGCCCCGAGACGTGGTAATGAGCTTCTGAGGAGTCGGGAGGAGAAGAGAGGAGGATGGAGGAGAAGAGAGGAGGATGGAGGAGAAGAGAGGACGATGGAGGAGAAGAGAGGAGGATGGAGGAGAAGAGAGGAGGATGGAGGAGAAAAGAGGAGGATGGAGGAGAAGAGAGGAGGATGGAGGAGAAGAGAGGAGAAGAGAGACACTCGCTCCAAACACACGGAATGAAAGAGTCCCAAGTAAATAATAGATAGAACAAATATGCAAGTTATGAAAAAAAAAAAAGAAAAGCGAATAGTATTCCCAGATAGCAAGCGGATGTGGGCCATATATGGGCCGGAACTAAGTCACAAGGGCCAGATCTGGCCTGTATATGGCCCTGATCCGCTTGCTATCTGGGTTATCAGCAACTGAGGAGGACCGTCACCTCAGCTGTTTATCCGTCCAGATCTCCTGGTCGTTCTAGCTCCGCGTCTCAGCTACCACCACAGCATCATGCATTCCCAATAGCCTGGAGCTGGGGACAAAGACCTATTATAGGTAGGCCCAGGCCCAGGGGCCCCAAGAGCTCAGGGGGCCCTTTGCATGTCTTGTCTTCAATTACAGCCCCAAAAGCCCTGCTGAAAAACTTAAGCGATAGCCTAAATATTCACTTTGAAGACGTCACAAGAAAGAAATCATCGTGATACTTTTTAAGTGAGTGTTTATCTATAGTACTTTAGAGGGGCTGAGTACTCTAATGGGCCCTTCAACTCTTTTGGGGAGAAATCCAAGTCCTTTCCACAGAGTTATGGTCCGTCGAGTCAAAACCCAGCTGGGTAAAGCTGCTTTTATTGTGAGATTTCTCAAATTATCTTCAAATTGGATGCTGCCTCATTGGACAGATTAAAAAATGTGACAAATGAAATGGGTGGTGGGGGGCCCCTTTACGTGTCTGTGCCCGGGGGCCCATCATTTCATAATCCGTCTATGGCTGGGGAATTTCAAAAGACAGTGTAAAATGCAATAGGTGAACATTATGTTTCATAAAAACGTGCTGTATTATAATGGCATATCAGTGTGCGTTGTGTGTGTTGATTTGCATGCGTGTGTGTGTGTATGTGTGTGTACTGTAAGCATCTGAGCTTGTCATGGGTAATGTATTCAGCCGGTGGAGGTTGAGAAGAGAGATCCGTGTTTATTTGGATCATTAAGAGGTGATGATATGTTGATGATGATCTGGCTTCTAATCAAGCTGCCATGATGCTTTATTCCAACCTTGATTAAAGATCCACACTCTTGATATTGTCATCATCACAACAAACAGGTACAGTATGTTTCTGCCTTGATTAATGGCACACAGGCCTGTTTGTCTGACACACAGAGATCAGCTTCTTCACCAAGAGAGAATTCAGACAAACATTCATTTTCTTTGTGAACTCCTATATGCTGGGTGCTTCATACTTTAATTGTGTTTGACTTCACCTTTCAAATCGAAGTCGTGGTACAGAACAAGTACTACAATATCAGCGTTTAACGGATTAAATCATCTTGTATTTTTTTCAAACTAAACATGAAATGCGGTGGAAAAACTCACCTATCGCAAACTATGTCTGTACATGCGACGTTTGGAAAAAGATTGACTTTCCGCCCCCTCCCTTTGAAAGTGACTCTCTCATCAGTGTGAGTGTGCGTTGTGTGTGTGTGCGTTGTGTGTGTGTGTGTGTGTGGGGGGGGGGGGGGGGGCGAGTGTGGTAGGGGAGCTGAGAGAGTGACTCAGCATCGCTAGGTTTTCGGATGATCGGCGCCCCCAAAAGGGACCTCTGAGCTGCCGAATGACTGCAGACCGGTGCCACGGTACGGTCCGGTCCGACCCGTTTCACTCGCCCCGCGCCACTGAGGAGAGCGTGGTTCCAGTTCCACTCCATCGCTA
>NC_140245.1:24373874-24384700 GCF_949987555.1 Borostomias antarcticus | reverse complement strand
AAAGACCAGGGTACTTCACACTTCTGTTTTTAATTGAAATGCAAACGACATCAACGGTCAGTCCAGAGAATTGGCAATACTCTTCCGGCAGACTTGATAAAAGCTTCTTTTTTTTCCGCCCTCGTTCCTGTGGCTATCGACTTGGTCATGTGTGTAATTGCCTAAAACCGGGTCTGGGGGCTCCGATGCACCAATGTAAATATTAAAGAGCCAGCCGGCTTAATAAAACGCTGTTCAAACAATACGGGCCTAAGTTATCTGTGCCTGTCCAGTTTCGCGGGTCCGTGGAGGGGGGGTGCGGGCGGCGGGGGGGGGGGGGGTGGCTGGGGGGGGGTGAGGCCCGCTCCTTCGTAAGCCGCGGACGAAAGAGGGGTGAGAGGGAGGCGACGGACGAGTAAATGGATTCACGAGAGAACGAGTGGGACAAGGGCAGAAAAACAGAGTGAAACGGAAGAAGATAGTAGTAGAGACGAACGAGGATGTGTGCAAAGAGAGAAAACGGAGGGAGGAGTGTGGAGAGAGAGAGAGAGAGAGAGAAGGGGAGGGAAGAACGGAGAGAGGGAACGATAGATCAGACAGACTTTTTAATGGTATTGATCTTTTTCAAGGCCACGGCGGAGATGAAGGCCGCCCTCCAGAGATGTCCTGCTGTCACCTTGACTTTGAGCCACCCCCTCCCCACGCACACACCCCCACCCCACCTGCCCTTTGACCTTTGACACCCAGAGCCCAGCTGGCTGACCTCTGCGGCCTCGGAGCCGGGGGCGGGGGGGGGGGGGGGGGGGGAGCGGTCAGCTCAACGAAGCGGTCAGCTCTCCGCCCCCCCCACGAACCACCCGGGCGAGCATTGACTTTCTCCTTCCCTCCGCGACAGCTGGAAACGGAGGCTAAAGTATGTCAATAGCGCTTCGCAGGAGCGATCTCTCCCCTCGGATTGTACGGCGGCGGAATGTTTTTGACGTTTCGCCCGGGCGCGGAGAGAGCGTGGCGCGCCCTGCCCGGCGGCGGCGCTGCTAACTGCTCGCCGTTATCGATTGGCCGGTTAAATTGCATGCGCGCGCGGGGAGGCCATTGAGAGCCAGTCACCGGGTGACGGCGGGCCCTGCTACCAGATAGCCGGCCTCTCTCTTAATGGTAATTGCTTTCGATCCTCCCCTCTCAGACACATGATTCACTGGACCCCGGACCTGAATAGGTGACGCCAAATATTTTGGATCGGGAGGGGCGGGGGTGGGGGGGCGTTTATAACGTTTTGTTTTTCAGGGTCAGTTCGAGGTGTATTGGAGTGGGTGGACTGTGCCAGGGATTGAGCCGGCAGGAGAGAGAGAGAGAGAGAGAGGGAGAGAGAGACAGAGAGAGAGGGAGAGAGAGAGAAAGAGAGAAGACTTCATTAATATTGCAAAGTCGAAGAAAAAAAAAAAAAAAGAAGCAGTTGTTCAACAGGATAGTTGATCATTTCTAAAGGGACACTTGGCTTTCTGCTCGCCATACTTCATCACGGCAGCTCCCTGAATGGTGTTTGGGGAGCGGAGAGGAGGGATGGGGGCTTTCACAGCTCCAGGTGATTATTACAGCGCTGAATGGATTACAGCACAAGACGTCTGCGGCTCTCAAACTGCCAGGTGGCGTCCATTTTTCTCCCAGACTCATTGTTTGAGCTGGTGTACAGGACGGATTTAGTCTCCTAATAAACTCGGACCTTTTGACGAGGCGAGTTGATGTACCGTCTCGACGCGCCGGGGGAGAAGTCGACCGCTCGCTTTTGACTGACCGCACGTCGACGAGAGTGCAGAGGCCCTCAAAGATGACACAACAACTCTCTAGCGCCGGACAATCTTTAAATGGAACTGCTGGATGTTTTCCAAAACATTCAACCTCCAATCTTCTTTTGCCCGTCTCTTTTTTCCCTCTCTCTCTCTCTCTCTCTTTCTCTCTATCCCTCCCTCCCTCCCTCCCTCCCTCCCTCCCTCCCTCCCTCCCTCCCTCGTGAAAACACCACAACAACAGTTCATTAACTGAGATTTGAATCTATCTTTTCCCTGCGGAGAGGCTAGTTGTTTGTATCTCTTACCCCAGATATCTGCCAATGCTAATCTTGTTTACAAGCTCACTAAAACACAACTTAGTGGACCATCCATCCCCAGCGACCCATAGCCTTGTCAATAACCCAAACTCACCGGTCAAATTTATGTCTGGGTTCTCACATCGTCTTATGTCGGCCATTTGTACCGATCACCCCCTCTGGGCCCGCTAGCTCGTTAACAAACTCATAATGAGAAGAGGGCTGGTCTAGGCCCCTAATTTTACTTTAGCTGAACATTTGTCATCGTGTTGATAGATGCAATGGTCAAGGATAGGTCAGGTTTTACTGATTAGTTTCTGTGTTATTGTGTCAGAGTAGAGAGGGGGTGTCGGTATCAATCAGTAAAGCCTGGAAACATTGATCATCTCTCTCAAGCATTCACTTATTATCTACTCACATTTATTCATTGTACTACATGCAGTCCCAGTACAAATGAAGGTTGCACCAAGGATCAGTGCAGTACGACTCTCACCTTGTGACAAGATGTAGTGAACTACTTGGTTTAATTTGTATTTGTTTGTTAAATATCCAAATATCACTGACTATTACATGATTACAACTGTTGTTTTTTCCGATTTCCTTGACATATCACCTCTACATGTGCAGTACAGGGGTACTTTTCAAATAGAGGCCTCTTGAATGAGTGTGTTTGTTTAAACTAATGTACTGTAGGACTGGATCACTGGATCTTTTCCAACGTTTGTGTGTGTGTGTGTGTGTGTGTGTGTGTGTGTGTGTGTGTGTATGATAGCAGGACGTTTGTGACTCTTATATCAACGGTATCCTTTTACAGTATTTAGGCAACAATTAAAATTCTTAAGCCTCCAATTACATTGTTTTCACCCTAAGAGCGTTTTTGATCACTTCAAGGACTTGGAGCAATTCAGTGTGTGAGTAGTATTGACAGGGCCTTATTTTATAAATTCATTCTGAATGAATCATTCAATTCTTCTCACAGAATATAACACATTTTGTGACGGACACAACTGTATTACTAACAAACAGCAAGTAGCCTATTTGTGATTTTTACTCATAAAGGAACTTGTCCACCATCTTAACACACTGTATTGTACTACAATACATGCAGCTCAGTACATGTCGATGTGTGTTTTTGTATGTCTACTCCTTATGCATATTAACCAGGTGTACATGGATGTTCGGCAAGTACAGTGTTCACTTACACATATGTATGTTTCTGTTCACTATGGTTATTTCGTATATACCATGTAAGCTGGGTTCCCTTGACTTCCTAAGATTGTTCCAGTCAATCCGATCATGGCTCGGAGCGGAATATACAATGATTATTCCCTCATAATGAAGTCATTTTCATTTTTTGGAGAACCCCTGGCCTTGCTCCAGACTCCCTCAGATGGTCACCAGATGTCGAGAAGCATCTCCAAAGACTTGACAACTTCTCTGTTCATTTGAGCAATACCCTCCAAACTGCTTTCGCTGGGACTAACTTTGCCCAAGTCCCTCAGCGTTCGTCTGAAGCTAAACTGAACAAAGAATGTTTTGAAGTAAAAAAAATACAATCACTGACAGACAGACAGACAGACAGACAGACAGACAGACAGACAGACATGTGTGTCCATGTGTCTTGAAACGAAATGGTTCTTTGGCAAAATATTTCAATATGCAATATGGATGACAGTGTTTGCCTCCTCTCATTAAAACACTCTACCAGGCTGCATTTTAAGTGATGACAATTTAGTGGCAAGTGTAAACATGCAGGATTTGCTTGGCAGAGGAGCCAAGCGTATTAGCGGGAGGTCTGGGGAGTTAAGGAACGCTGCTGAAATATTTATGGGTTTTGATTTTGGATCCGTCCCAGAGGATAAGGCATGGAAACCTTGCAATCTGTGGATGGCCAGAGGCGTGCTGGTGTGGCGGTCCAGCCTGGACTGGAGGTTTTATAGTGTGGCGGTCGAGCCTGTAGGTTTTATAGTGCGGAGGTCGAACCTGTAGGTTTAATAGTGCGGAGGTCGAACCTGTAGGTTTTTCTTCACATGAAAACAACTCATTGAGGGGGAAAGACAGTGAGAGAGAAAATAAAATATTCGGCACCCAGGAGAAGAATTTCAGCTTTAGAGGGTTATGGATTTTTTTTCGCCCTTCCTATTTTTGTTGTCTCAGACATCTTTCCTCATTTTCCTAGGATCAAAAATCAATTTTGGACCATCCATTCGATATTAAACCTGGCAGGTACTTGTCTACACAACAAACTCAATTTGCAGAGGAGATTTTGAGATCTTTCATGGACGTATCACTGTCTGACATGAAGGACCCTGTCTTTCACTTTTAATATTACGGCAACAGGTCGTACTGTCTGGGCGAGACCAGTATGGTTTATTACACAAACCCATTGGACAGATAACATGTTGGGGGAAAAAAAATAAGACTATCTTAATAAGAACTTATATTTGTAAACCTTAATACATTTCTGTTTCTATGTATTATCATTACCGACATTATGAATTGTACCCAGATAGCAAGCGGATCTGGGCCATATACAGGCCAGATCTGGCCCTTGTGGTTTAGTTCCGGCCCATATATGGCCCAGATCCGCTTGCTATCTGGGTAGAAAGCGATGGGAAATTGTGTACATGTGGCAAAAATAGCTGATCAAAGATTTAGGCGCGGTCATGTGACAACTCTCGTCAAAAGGAGGGAACACAGAGCGTCTAATACTCCATGGTTACCCAGCCAAAAACGCAGGGAGAAATTGTGCAGTAGCATGCAGGTCTGATCCATCCTCACGGGTCCTCAGGGTAGGCCGAACAAAATGCCTGATTACCTCTCACCAATTTTATTTTAACTACCTCCATTAGAAAAACAATAATATATATATAAAATAAAATAGAAATCCTGCAATCTGTGGTCAATATTGGAAAAAAAAAAGCAATATTCCTGCCTTCCAAACTGAAGTGCTTTTGTAAATTGGGGGACACAATCTTAGCTTTAGGTTTTTGTAGATCTGAAAGAAACATGAAGTAATTGCGAGGTAACAATTACCCGCCCGGCCAAAACCAGACGTAATCGATAGGTCATCAGACAACAGGTCAGAGGGCAAATGTCACGGCCCATAGGTCAATGCCGCTATAGCTGTGTGCGTGTGTGTGGGGTGTGCGTGTGTGGTGTGTGCGTGTGTGTGTGTGTGTCTGAGAGTGTGTGTGAGCGTGTTTGTGAGTGTGTGTGTGTGTGAGCGTGTGTGAGAGCGTATGTGTGTGTCTGTGTGGGAGCGTCTGTGTGAGCCTGTGTGTGAGTGTGTGTGTGAGAGAGAGAGCGTGTGTGTGTGTGTGTGTGAGAGTGTGTGAGTGTGTGTGTTTGAGAGAGCATGTGAGCGTGTGTGTGTGTGTGAGAGAGAGAGAGCGTGTATGTGTGTGTGTATGTGTGTGTGTCTGTGTGTGTGTGTGTGTGTGTGAGAGACAGCGTGTGAGGGCGTGTGTGTGTGTGTGTGTGAGAGAGAGCGTGTGAGCGCGTGTGTGTGTGTGAGAGAGAGAGAGAGCGTGTGTGTATGTGTGTGTGTGTGTGTGAGAGAGAGAGAGAGCGTGTGTGTATGTGTGTGTGTGTGTGTGTGTGTGAGAGACAGCGTGTGAGTGCGTGTGAGTGCGTGTGTGTGTGTGTGTGTGTGTGTGTGTGTGTGTGTGTGTGTGAGAGCGTGAGGTTGGGGTGGGGAGCAGGAGAGGTGCTGATCAACCACAGGAAGTGGAACAGAACAGGACTGTGATTGGCTGTAGATAAATGCTCTGTTCTACCTGGGGCCGCGAGTATTGATTAGAATACCACATTATTGAGGCCCTGAAGGAAAAGATCTCCCCACATCTGGTTAAAACACTGGTGCGAGGGTCTATGTCTAAATCCAAATCTATTCTCAAGACCTAAACTCGCCACCTTACCTCCTCAATTCCCCTCCTTTATATTTAATGTCAATTCCCCTCCATTATATTTAATATATATAAACTTTATTACAGGCTCGTAGCCCACATACAGTAGTAAAGACAGTACATTACATATAAATATTTAAAATATATATATATATATATATATATAAATATATGTCAGGAAGATTAGGCAAGTGCAGACAGAGGACCCCTGAGTTGTTCAGATACAGTTGGTGAAACATGGTCATGATGCATATCCAAGACAATCACATCGCGTTACATTAAGAGTCATTTAGCAGACGCTTTTATCCAAAGCATTTTACAATAATTGCATTTAATATCGGCGGTCTACTACTATTTTCCAGAACTCACAAGTGCATCTTCCATCTAAACAAGTAGCTAAGAGCATTATCTAGTGCTAGATTATGCCCTTGTGCTAGAGCTCGATGTGAGCTGCTACTCACCCAGATGGCAAGTGGATCTGGGCCATATACAGGCCAGATCTGGCCCTTGTGGCTTAGTTCCGGCCCATATATGGCCCAGAATCATTACACATCCGCTTGCTATCTGGGTACTCAGAAAGCTAATGTAAGTGAATATGCAAGACTAGTAATCAGAATCAGAATTTGTTTTATTCCCATGCAGTTTTTCAACATACTGTACTAGGAGTTTGCTTTTGGTCGGGGTGCAAAACATTGGACAGGGTTCAGGGACGAGACGATAGTGCAAAGAGTAACAAATAAAATACAAAATGCTAGTGCAAAAATGATCAGCTAAGAAAAAGAACAATAAACAAAAAGTAGTGCGGTTAGTGTATATACAGTGAGTGAGATGACTGTAATGTGTACTGTAAGTGTGTGTGTGTGTGTGTGTGTGTGTGTGTGTGTGTGTGTGTGTGTGTGTGTGGCGTGATATGTGAGCACGGTGTGTCCTATACAGTACTTTCAGGTCATGCGCAAGTGTCTATCGACGGTGTCTCTTGATTGGTCAATCTTATTCACTTGAGCTTTTCTATTGGTCTAACCGGCCCCTGGGGTGGAGTCCTATGACGCACGCACAGGAAGGAAGGAAGGAAGGAAGGAGGGAGGGAGGGAGGGAAAGAAGGAAGGAAGGAAGGAAGGAAGGAAGGAAGGAAGGAAGGAAGGAAGGAAGGAAGGACGGACGGACGGACGGACGGACGGAAGGAAGGAAGGAAGGAAGGAAGGAAGGAAGGAAGGAAGGAAGGAAGGAAGGAAGGACGGACGGACGGACGGAAGGAAGGAAGGAAGGACGGAAGGAAGGAAGGAAGGAGGAAAGGAAGGAAGGAAGGAAGGGCAGTCCATCATCAGCATCCTCCGCTCTCCACCCCCTCTGCCCACCCTCTGCCTCTCCGCGAGGGGATGCTTCCATGAAATATGTGCGACTTCCCATTTAGATTAGAAGGCCCCCAACCATGAAAGGCACCAACAGGTAACGGGGATGCGCGGCGTGGCCGTGGTGAGGGGCCCCGACTCGTCAGAGGCCCCCGCGATGTGACGCTCCGACGGCAGAGACCCACGGCCAGTCGGCTGTGACATATTAAAACCAGCTAAAATAAATTACCCCCCCCCCCCCTCCTGATGAGTTATGAGTTCCGTCTCCGGAGCCCTCTCACTTCATCGTTACATGAGGAATCCGGGGAGGGGGCTGGAACGGGGTACTGAACCTTTTCGCATTTCTGCAACAGCGGCTAATTGTACAAACTACCCCTCCGACTCGTTCTGGGCGGCGCCCCCCTGTTTTCCTGAGGGACGAAGCGCTCACGGCAGAGCGGGCGTCACGCTACGCAGATTACAGCGCACCGTTTAAGAGCGGGTTTTTTTCTGTGGGCTCAGACATTTTATAAGAGTGAATATGGGGAGGATGAACGTGCCGTAAACATGGAACGTCTTCTAAAGGAACGAGTTGGCCGTGAAGCGGTACTCGCCTAAACGGACCCGGCGCTAAACGGACCCGGCGCTAAACGGACCCAGCGCTAAACGGACCCAGAGCTAAACGGACCCAGAGCTAAACGGACCCAGAGCTAAACGGACCCAGAGCTAAACGGAACCAGAGCTAAACGGACCCAGAGCTAAACGGACCCAGAGCTAAACGGAACCAGAGCTAAACGGAACCAGAGCTAATGATGGGATTATTTGCGATTGATGGAGAATCGGAAAAACAGTCCGTCTGCGATTGTCTTGCTCGGCTCTGAACAGACTCATTCACTTTAATGGAGATCCTTAAAGGTATAACGTAGCAATTTTCACTTTTTTTTTAGTTTATACATGCTATTCGCACAAGAGGACATTGGAGAAACACAATAAAAAGATTAAATATAAATGCCCACCGTTCGTGACGTTTTTCCCTTTTTTTTTTTGACGTCAAAGTCAAATCGACGAACAACTTGACGTGACGCTAAAGTGTGAAAAACCCGCCCCCACTCCCCTCCACCCGCCCCCAACAGAAATCCGTCTGGCTCGCACACCTGCTGTCTTTGCGCCATTTCACCATCTATCCAACGCGGTAAGGCAGCTCGGAAGCTTTTCTCTTCATCTTGATAATAATTGATTAATTGCAGTCTTAATGATGACCTCTAATTTTAATATATTTTGAACATATGTTTTATAACTGTATGTGTGGTTGTCCTACAAATTGGGAAGTTTTTACCATGATCTCTGTGACTATTAGCGAACCTATAGCTAATGTTAGATAAACGAACCATAACGTTAGCTGTAATTGGCTGCAGTTTTTTAAAAGCTGTCTGATCCAGCTAGCTATCTGTCTTGATCCAGCATGTTAATGTTAGCTAGCCTAATGCTAGGTACGTTGGCTAGCCTAGCTGTGTTAGTTATCTTAGCACATTAGCGTTAGCTCTCAATGCATTTGCTTTTGGTAACGTAGCCCTCATGTGCAATGGCAGTAACATGCACAGCGCACCATACTGTACCTTTCCCTGGCATTAAACACATCATTACTCAGGTGCAAACTGTGCTGTAATGTTTCCGAAGTGATAGCCTACCAGAACTGAGTGTGCTGTGTTGTACAGGCCTATAGGCAAAGTTACAAAGTCAAAGTTGGTTAGAAGTCAGTTTGTCGCTCAAACTACATTCGATATGCTGTGGACTTAACGATAAATAGCCTATTGTGGTAATGTATGCTGTTTTGTACATGCAAAATGGCTGTGCTATTACTAATCGCTTTTATAATTTGTCCCCTTTTCTTGTAGCCCGATCACTAACTCAATTTCCAATCCTGGGACTCGGGAGGTCCAGGTCCCGCGCTTCAGGGCTCTGGAGGTGTGCAGGTCCTGGAGGGAAGGCTGCAGCCAATGTCACCTAATGATATTATACATATGTTACCACACCCCCCTGTTTTATGAGAAAGTGTCTGTGTCTTTATTTTATGTCAGGTTGTATGCGCAACAATTACCTCGGAAAATAAAGACGTAGGCCTACAGTAGGCTACCCGTGCAGTTTTTTGTCATGTGGAAAACATAGTCTACTTCTCACAATGAGATCTGCACTTGATCAAACACACCTGTGGGCTCAATCTTTTGTCCTCAGGTCTTGTATTGCAGCAGTGCTGCGCATAGAGAGGCTGTTTTGGGATAAAATGATGACTACATTTCGGGGTGAGGGGAGGTGAATATATTAAGTTATTATTTTCCTTTCGTAATTTACAACACCGAAGAATTGTACGTTCTGCTAAACATTCTGTCATCTGCTCCACAGAATGTTAATCATCCAGCACCTCGATCCGACCCGACTGCAGGAAGCATTGCACATTTTGGGATTAAACAGCTCCAGTAGCGATATTCTATATAACCAGAGGGCATTACAGTAACATTCTGTAATGATAAATAAAAGGAGATCTATTGACTGCATGAACTGTTACGTCTCCGGACTCCACCGCGCCCGGAGTAGCCCCCCTTGTCCGCTGTGCGCTCCGTACTCGTGCGCTCCATACTCGTGCGCTCCATACTCGTGCGCTCCATACTCGTGCGCTCCATACTCGTGCGCTCCATACTCGTGCGCTCACGGAGTCTTGGTGCACACCAACACACTTAGCTGTTACTCGATGACACTATGGAAGCCTGAGAGGGACACTGGAGGTTAGCACTGGGAATGCCGTTATCAGGGGACAGGGTGCACTGTAGTTTTGTAAATCAAATCAAATTAAACTTTATTTGTACAATGCATTTCATACACAGAGGCAGCCCAGATAGCAAGCGGATGTGTAATGATTCTGGGCCATATATGGGCCGGAACTAAGCCACAAGGGCCAGATCTGGCCTGTATATGGCCCAGATCCGCTTGCTATCTGGGTTGTCAACGTGCAGCAGCAAGTTGACATTGTTGAATGGGGAACAACTTGCCCCCCTGAGCGACAGGTCGTCCGGAGTGAAAGTGGAGCGCCTGATGAGATATTAATCAGTGTCGTTGGGGGAGGAGGAGCTGGTTTGTGTGCGGGGTGATGAGGGGGGGGGGGGTGATGGAGTTGTTGAGATCTGAGACTGCTTCCATATGGGGCGGAGCTTGGGAGAAATAATGATTCCGCTCATTTGCATATTGTCACCGGCTGCAGTGTTTACTCTAAGGTGTTTGCGAAGCAGCTCTCCCCAAGGAGAAAGTTCACAGTCACTTCTGGAGTAAACAGTGATATGCTAATGCTACATGCGCAAACACACACACACACACACACACATACACTCTCTCTTTCTCTCTCTCACACACACACACACACACACACGCTCTAAGTTATCAAAGAGTACAAAAGAGCAGTATACTACCAGAGGTAAACAAGCCTACTCTGCCTTAAGTTCAAACGCAGCCCCCCTTCAGGAAGCAAACCAGGCACCC
>NC_140245.1:24363874-24368874 GCF_949987555.1 Borostomias antarcticus | reverse complement strand
TGTAAATAACTCTCTTCTTATACGCATATCAGGACTCCGTAAGTGGAGACATTTGACACGGGCACAGCGGCAAAAGCATATTTACCGCAAATAGGCGTGTGAACGACCGGCTGATCGGTAAAAAGAAAAAAAAACTAGTAGACAGACTGGAAGCTGACTCGCCATCATCTACCTGCAGCTAACGCTGCTGACGTCAACATGGAGGGAAATTATATATTTCCTCTACTGGTCGCGGTGTTGGCGTGAAAAGGAAGCTGTAGTTTGATTAATGGCCTTATAGGCCGCCCCTTTGAAGAAAACATCTCAGTTGGCTGCCAGTTTTATCAGCATATCCTCCAAGCTGTAGACACCCAGATAGCAAGCGGATCTGGGCCATATACAGGCCAGATCTGGCCCTTGTGGCTTAGTTCCGGCCCATATATGGCCCAGATCCGCTTGCTATCTGGGCAATGTGTGTACTAGTGATACTTTTACAAGGAGATATTTGGCTTGCCTTTTTATCCCCGTAGGATCCATTTAAACGCTTGTCATCCAAAAATACACTCAGGGTGAAAAAGCCTGGTGATATATCTGCTGGACCGCGGACCCTGTTTATACACCACCGTACTGGCCAGCCTTATTCTGTTGGTTGTCATCACTAACATTCTATTGTCCCCGTTCAGTGAGCCGCGATCTGATTGGACAACTCATCTGGGTATCGCTTCACCCAAGGTGCACTATTAACTTTGCATAAATGCACACCTTGTCATTATTTATTGCTTAATTAGTGTGCTGCTTAATTAAATCTACATTAATCAAGGAGGCAGAGGTGGTGCTTGGGGAACACTTTACACATGTTAAAGATACTCTACTTTATTATCCATGGAGACATAAATCACGTTCTTAGCTGCGGCATGCTGATTACGTTCGGCCACTAATAAGGCAGATTCTTTCCAGGGGCGGGTTCCGGAACGCCGTTGTCTTGGTAACGCCACTGTGACGGCGCTAACGGGCGATGACAACGTTCCGAGAGAGGGAACTCCGCGCGGGTCGCAGTCCAATCGCGATGACAGTTCGTCCCGAATAGCAGGTGTACGTGCTTTAGATTATCCGAGTTTACCCAGAGTTCAATCTGTCAAGAACGCCGTCTGAGACGCCCGATCAGTGCTTAGCAATAAATGTCCCGCGGAATTATATCATCTCCCAGGTTCTAATTTGCCTCCTGGATTGTATTGCTGGGGCTGAGAGAAAGAAAGAGAAAGAAAGAAGATAGAGAGAGAAAAATACTAAATTGATCCGTGGAAGCTGAAAGTGGCGTTTCATCTGCTCTCGTGGTCGGGGTGGAGTCGGCGGGGGGCAACCGGCACAACAAGCTTCTCCTCTCAGTCTTAATGGAAAGGAGACGGGGAGCGGCCCCCCCGTGGTGAGGGAGAGTCGAGGGGGGGGATGGCAGCGGGAGGCGGGGGGTGTAGTTGACTCAGTGTAATTAAAGCAGTATTAATGGGAGGGACCGGAGAGCAAGGGGAAGGTCAGTCCCTGTGGAGATGAGTCTCCGCGTGCACACACACACACACGCACACCGACCCCATGCCTTCTCGTCCCGGGAGACGCGGGGGTGGGGGGGGTGTTGAGAGGGGAGGATAGCGCAGCTAAGAGGATTTGGCCGGGGGTCCTCCAGGGAGGGGTGCTTGGGGAGAGGGGTGGAGGCGGAGGCGCCCGCGCTACCGAAAGCCCCGATTAGCTAGCAACAGTAGCGCAGAGAGGCGGGGCCAGCCATGCAAATGAAGCAAGCGCCGCTGCTTCTGAGTACATCGGGGAAGAACGTGTCAGTCAGGCTTGGCCCCGCCCCCTCGACGTTCCACATTGGGATTCTAGGGGTGTCGTGGTCGTACAGTCCCAGATAAGAATGCAAGGTTGATTCACCCCAGTAGGACTGCTTAAAGGTGGATACTGTCCATATTTTAAATGAGAAAATGAGATACGCTAACTTTTGAAAGTGACTCAAAATAGGAGGGATTGAACCCAGATAGCAAGCGGATCTGGGCCATATATGGGCCGGAACTAAGCCACAAGGGCCAGATCTGGCCTGTATATGGCCCAGGTCCGCTTGCTATCTGGGAACCCTCTTGTCAGCTCTCTCTTCCTGTCACAGACGTTGGTCTGTGGGATTGTAGACGATGCAGTTTGACTGTGTGAACGGTCTCCTGGGTTTGGGACGAAGAGGGCTTGTTTGGCCTCCAGTGATTGGCAGATGTCTCTATAATTCAACATGGTACAGCGTGGTATTCAGCATGGTCCACTATTTGGTCTGTGCGTGTACGAGACAAAAGACTTGGTCGCCAAGAAATGTTTTCTTTAAAAAAAAAAAATAATCAGTGGGCTCAACGACCTACAGTACAACTCATCCCAAGCTGATTTTATGTCAGCTTCCGAACATCTACAAACTTAGTTTAAACCAACAAAACTTTGTGTTGTTCTCATTAAACATCCACATGCCAAGACAAGCCAGGACCGAGAAACACCAGGACCTTTTGAAGAACATCCCTACAGCACATTTGGACCGAGTGGGCAAGCAAAGCTGTTTTTAGTCCTGGAGTACAGAACGCTCCCTGACCAGAGAGCAAACATCTCTGTCTTGCTAGGACTCCCACACCACGGTCTTGCTCCTGCCAACCTTCATTATGTTGATGTGAGGCCAGCTCCTCTTCCGCCTCCCTATCGCAGAACGCCAACACGACCACCATGAGTCAAACCGTATTGAGAGAAAATGAGATCTTTGACAGTGGTGGACAGTGTTTTTCAAAAATCCCAGATAGCAAGCGGATCTGGGCCATATACAGGCCAGATCTGGCACCTGTGGCTTAGTTCCGGCCCATATATGGCCCAGATCCGCTTGCTATCTGGGGTTGCAGCGAAGCCCGGTTGCCTTTGAAGCGAACCCGAAACTATGGAGTAAGACTCTTAATGTCCTTCCTTCCCTTCTCTCCCTCCTTCAATATGAAAATATCAAGTCCTATTGAAGGAGGGAATCTTATCTGAGGCCCAGATAGCAAGCGGATCTGGGCCATATATGGGCCGGAACTAAGCCACAGGTGCCAGATCTGGCCTGTATATGGCCCTGATCCGCTTGCTATCTGGGGGAGAACCGGCGAAGTGTGACAGCCCTCTCAGAGTAATAGTCCTAATTCAAGGTTTGCGAAGAACGGGTCGGGAAATGAACGGATGACATCTCTCCCCGTCGCCCGCGTTTGTCATCCGTTAGCTCACTTGACCTCGTAATCAGACCTTCGGAGCGGCGGCAGGCACGCCAAACGCGCCGCGTCATGTTATCAATTCATCTGACGCGACGGGGCAATAACAACAATAAATGAACGTGTACTTTCGACGGCGGCGGGGCAAATTGAAACACCCGAGTATGAGATGCGTCTTGTGCACACAAAAAAAGAGAAGAAAAATAATGAAGATGATGGAGAATGTAATACGAGGAAAGACAAGTGTTTACTCTGACGCTTCGCGCGTCTTACTCTACATCATGCATGATTCATCCTGAATCTATTTGTTAGCGCAACATGGGCCGTGTGTACTATTAGCATAGCATACATATCGGGACTGAACGGCCCCTCTATCAGTCTGAATACTCCAGCAGACACGCACTGTTGAGGCTATGGGTTCAGATCCCAGCCCGATCCGGCAGAACGTGTTGGATCCAGCGTTTCATACGGTGTGGAGCCTAACCACAACAAGCTGCTCTGTATTGGTCCAAGCTGTCGAGTCGTTCTCACTCTCCCTCAAACCCCGGCTAGGGTCGCGCCCGGGGGCGATCACCTGCGCGTTCTCCCGGACCGATCCGCTAGGTAACGAGGAGCGCCGGGGTCACCGCGCCTCAGGACGTTGTGCGCCAGACGCTCCTGCACTGCGAAACACAGGTAGGGGAACCGGAGAACCGGAGAACAGTGCAGCGAGAGGTCATTTTCGACGACTCACTTGACATAACTAACAATTTCACCGCTGATAAAGTTGTATTGCTTAGAGGCTGACTAATTACGAACTGCTATTCTCCTAATATCACTAGATCTACCGTAGTAATTACAATAACAATATTATGATATGCTCAACGCCGCCAGAGCTGTGAGTCGGATTCCTCAGACGATCCGAAGTATACCCGTTAACCGGCGGTCACTTTGCGTAAAAGTGCCGAATCATCCTCCGAGAGATAACGACTATAATAACGATGATGACGACGACGACAAATATCAGCAATAATCACTGTCATCGTCGAACATGGCTCTCTCTCTCTCGCTCGCACGCCAATGATACGAAGCCCTTCCAAAGATGACCCCCCCCCCGCCCCCCCCCACCACCCAATTCCCTCCTCTTCCTCCTTCATTCAACTTTTTTTTTGCTCCCATCTTAAGCACGGGTCTGACGGCTTAAATGTGATCTGATGTTGAAAGTATACCCTGTCATCTTTAGTCCTGGGTGTGTAATTGCACCGCTGCTATTGCCCCTTCCATTCTCGGAGCCTGTGGCAATTACAGAAATACAATGAGGCCTGGCTTGTTCTCGCGGGGTGGAGGAAGTATATATACTAATTCGCAATAAAGTGCTACAGCTGTCAGTGCATTTTCTGCTCTGTTACTTCAATAAATTGGAAGTGTGCGTTGGGGAAAAAAGGGAATATTGCATTATGTGCTTCCTCCAATAGTTGAGCTCTCCTGCAAACACAATTTGAACAATTCCATTTTCTCCAATGAGAAAACGTGGATTGTCATTTTTGAGATAGACAAATATTCTCGCCACAGTATTCTAATAATGGATTTCACTATTCAGGAAACAATTATTGAGGCCAACACTGAAATAGCACGGAACACTTTTAATAGGTAATATTTTAGAAAGGTAATATTTTAGAATTATTTGTATTATGGAAATTGATGAGATAAAAAGTCTACCCACTCTTTCCACTGCTTCTGCCTGGGCTGAAGCACATCTTCCAGCACAGCGCTGTTGGTCTGGGACAAGGG
>NC_140245.1:24349882-24363674 GCF_949987555.1 Borostomias antarcticus | reverse complement strand
CACAAAGCTCTGAAAGACGCTCTCATGCCACGGCGGCGTATCTCTTACCTGTTAGCCCGATTAAATATCCTCCCTCGACCCCGAGCCGCGCAGGAAATCAGACACCGGGCACGGACCCACCGATACGGCCTCGCTCTTAACCAGAGAGCCCAGATAAAGAGAGAGAGAGAGAGGGAGGGGGGGTTTAAAAGAGGGGGAGGCTCTCGCTCGGGAGGGGGGGTAAACTAGGCCCCAATCTCCGGCGGCTAATGTACTAGAAAGTTGCTCTTACAAAAGTACTCACACTTTCTTAGTCACAGTAGACTGCGTGGAAGGAGCCGAGTTAATCACTACTTCCTCATCGTTTGGCTGACCAGCGCCACAGACACCCTCTCACACACACTCACACACACACACACACACAGACACCCTCTCACACACACGCCCCCCACCCACCCCCCCGCGTGGTGGTGGTGTGAACAGAGAAGCATGACATTGGGATAGGCACGTTGTCAGGGAATGGGAGCCGCCATGATCAGGAACTCCATTAAAAACAACACCGCATGACTTGATTACCGTGACCAGGTGGGGATGTCTGTGTGTCCCCTTTCTCTCCTCACCAACACACACACACGCGCACACACACACACACGCGCGCACACACGCACGCACGCAAGCGCGCGCACACGCAAACATTAAAGCAGGCAAAGGAATATATAAGTTCACAACAAAGAGACACACCCAGACACACACACACATCCTCAATACCTGACACACACACGCGCGCACACACGCGCACACATACACACACACACACACAAACATAAAAGCAGGAAAAGGAATATATAAATTCACAACAAAGAGACACACCCAGACACACCCACATTCTGAGTACCAGACACACGCGTGCGCGCACACACACACACATGCACACACACAAACACAAAGATTAAAGCAGGCAAAGGAATATATAAGTTCACAAGAAAGAGACACACCCAGACACACACACATTCTGAATACCAGACACACACACACACACACACACACACTGTACCTCCTCTCAATTTGTTAAACAGTCTGGGATAATGCCAGCATTCATACACCAATATTACTGATGAATATGTTCACAAAGAGCTCAAACGCAATAAAATTAGTTTTTTCCCCCCTGAAATTATTCTCTGTAACTATGAAATTCTTCTTTGTAACAATTTATAACGTCAGCATTTATATGTAAACATGCTGACAATACTGCTGTGTCACACGTCATCGAACTGACAAACCAATAGCTTCCGCGAGCAAAAACCCACTTCCTGGTCTGCTGAGACGGAGTTACATTGGCTAGCTCTTAGCCAATGGCAGCGCAGCTCACAGAGCAACGGCTCAGAGAAGGGGTCTCTGGGGTGGCCTGTCTTTTTAAACGAGGCCAGACACTTCACAGACAGGGAGTGGGCCAATTAATTCTGCCGAGGGCAATGCTCCTAGGTTAGCATTTGCTTATAGTGATAAATTGGCGCTTTGTAGCTGAGGTAAACTACCTAGGCTGCTCTGTTTTCAGCGGGGCTGGCAGGTCCATGAGTGATGTCACGGGGGTGCACCGTGATTAGTCGGGTGTTTCGCCATTCCTTTTCACGGGGTTTACCGCGCTACAGTCTGTGGGAAATTAATTAAAAATTGGCTGGGGTCACCGTCCTCGTGGTTGCCAACCAATCCCTAACTACGGTAACACCTGTGAAGGAGAAACGGAGGGTGGGGGTTTGGGGTGAGGGGGGGGGGGGCATGAAGGATATAGACCAAACATTTCCTGGGTGAGAAGGTGTGTCATCGGCTCATAGGTGGAAACGCATAGGTGGCACTCCGCTTGTTCGCAAGCACGTTTTAAGTCGCGAGGCGTTTTGAATATTCAGATATATAAATATGCGCGTATGGCGGCGCAGCTTGAATATTCATCGCACATTTTGCAAATGTGCAAATCTATATGTAAATATTCAGAACGTGGCGTCTGATCGTGAACATGGTGCAAACATGCCTGGGTGAGCATCATATACAGTATAAAGAAACGAATGAAGAGGCTCTTTTTACCAGTTCTTCTATCCTGTACTACCAAAAAGATAAAAATGGCTTCTAGCACAGTACAGTACGTTCCTGTACAGTACGTTCCTGTACAGTACGTTGCAATAGGGGTAGCCTGCAGTACTATCAAATGCGGTCAATATAGAAAATAAGCAAAGTACGAATCAACACAAATCAGCCTAAATAAATGTTGTCGGAGACGTAAATAAGTTACATACTGAGAATTCAGACTAGCTTTTCTGAATCATATTTTGTAATCATATGACCCCCCCCTCCCCTTCTAAAACGGTATCTTGTTGTAAACAACCTGCAAGCTCGTTCCTGTTCTGTTCCTGTCTCCTCTCCTGCCCCCCCCCCGCCCCCCCGCCCCCCCGGGTCCATAATCAGCCCTCTGTGGGTCTGGGACCACAAGTACTAGCCCCTAGTCACTGCAGCTCTGCTTACCGCAGCCCGGCCATGTGGTCCGAATTTAGACTTTCTCCTTATCTCTACCCCTCCTCCAGCGTTCCCTTCCTCTGCCCGTCCATAAGTGGCCACGCCCGTAATCTCCCATCTCCCCGAGAGGACACGGCGGGGACGAGGCAGCCGTGAGACGGGGGGGACGAGCAGGGAGGGGCCGGGGAGGGCGCACGGTACGGGGGGGACGGTAGGGCTCGGCGATCTTCACAAAAACATACATTGCAGCGATGCAATTTTTATATATATTGCAATATATTTTGTTTGTTTAAAACAGAAATAAGCAAACTTGTAGACATACAGGCCTATGTCCTGTATGAGGTTAGAACTAACCAGTGATCCTCGCGTCTGCTTACACCGGTAACCAAGTGTCTTGACTGCGTTCCAAAACGCCTACTAATAGTGCGTCTCTTAGTTTTTTGACAGTCATCAAAATTAAAAAGTTGAGCAAAAAGTTTGTAGCATGACATGTTTTGAGTTAACATAGCAGGGGGAAAAAGAGAAGAACATTGCAGGCCCTGGCGATCTAAGCCACAAGGGCCAGATCTGGCTTGTATATGGCCCAGATCCGCTTGCTATCTGGGTCTCATAATAATCTTATGACCTTTCTATCTAACCTTTCACAATAACACAAGGTTGATGGTCACGGTCAGCTCACTGTACTACGGTCAGGGAAAACAATAACAACAAATAACATCAAGCTTCACTTTGCCGAACAGGTTCTTTGGTTTTAGATATCAAAGGCGAGCAATCGCAATAGTGAGTCTTCCTACTGGGCAAAGACACGTCTAAAAGACATCCAATTAGGAGCCAGAATGAATGATTTTTTTTTACGTTCAGATATTGAACCCATTTTGCACGTCCACAGACGTCTTAGAGGGGTCCAAGCCAGACGTTTGAATATTGAGGGGTCCAGCAGACGTACAAACGGGGTTCAGGACCGACGGACGTTATTAAGACATGATCTGAACGTCTCCCTGACGTTGCGTGTTTGCTGGGTTTGTTTGGGAGGTTTTGCTTGTTTGAGAAGTGTCTCAACGCTGCAGCGTAAAGAAGGAGAAGAGTCGACTACCACGTCTGTTTCAAACTTACAATAAAAACATTATGCATCACTGCAGAGTATCTACCAAGAAGTACTATATTCTTGTCATGGTGACATTTTACAAAAGCGTTCCACAAGATGTCAAGCTAGAATAAATGCAAACCGTTGGCCGTCCTTGTGTATTTTAGGCTGCTATCAGCGATCGCTGTGTTCAGTTTGTCGGAGATAAAGGGACTCAGGCAACTTGTGAAACATCGCTCACCTAGAGGGTTGTCTCCCAGATAGCAAGCGGATCTGGGCCATATACAGGCCAGATCTGGCCCTTGTGGCTTAGTTCTGGCCCATATATGGCCCAGAATCATTACACATCTAGATCACTTCTACACCAATACACACACACACACACTATCTCTTACTGGTCGGAGATGTTGCGAATTCACGCTTGTTTGTGTGTTTTAAACGGTGACAGAACCCTGTTAGCAGACAATGCTGATATTTTTACATCCCGTATCCAACAAACTCTCCCAGACATCAATCCGATCCGGGCCATATACAGGCCAGATCTGGCCCTTGTGGCTTAGTTCCGGCCCGTATATGGCCCAGATCCGCTTGCTATCTGGGCTGCGTAGTGTCACACGTATGTATGTGGATTGTGGCACTTCAAAACACAAACGTAAAGATCCGGGGATGGATTCTGACTGGGCCTCAACCGTACTCACAATTTAAACTGTAGATACAGGTTGTTGTGATAGATTCCCCTTGAAAATGTAGATTCAAAAATCTGGGAATTTAGTTTGGACAGCGAGGATGTCTGGCTTCTCTCCTTCAGCGAGACCCAACTCCGGCTTTTGTGGACTTCTAGCGCACTGAATTAGTCAAACGAGTCACTGGGCTGGACAAGCCTCCTCTTTGTGGTGTCAAGGCTTTAAAACCCTGCCAAGCAAGCTGCGCGGACGGGGGCTTTAAAAAAGGCACAATGAGGTGGAAAAAACCTGGCTACCTGGGAAACAAAACCGACGACGGGCGGGAAAATGTCAAAGCGAGAGAAAAAGGGAACAAAAAAAGAAATGTGTCACCAGCTGACACCGCCCCCGCCCCTCCCCCACCCCCCTCCACTCCGTTCCCTGGCCGATTGGGAGTCCTTGGAGTGAGCGACAGGCATTCCTGGTCTTGAGAGAAGAGACAGAGAGAAAGGCGGAGAGCAAGGACAAGAGAGAGGGAGAGAGAGAGGAGAGAGAGAGAGAGAGAGTGGCAATGGGGGAGGGAGAAAGCCTTGAATCGTTGTCATCAGCTCCTCCGCCATGAATAGGCCTAATGAATGTGAGCAAGTGTTCGGGAGCCACTGCAGGCTCTATCAAGGCAGGTAATACCGCCCCCATTTAATTGGGAGCAGGTATTGGAAGGCTGTATTACTTTAATTGGTCAGGGGTTCTCTAAATGGAAAAGACAAAGTATAATGGCCAAATCGCGGCGCACAATAGCACTTAGACCGGGACTGTGTGCATTCGCTAATCTGCCAAGGAATGAGGCAATTCTGAGCCATTTTCTCACTCAAACCAGCTGCAGAATGCATTTCCCCCTTTTTTTTTTTGCTCCCCTTGGGAAAATGTAAGATTGAAACAGAAAATGCCTTCTTTACCCAGCGATCGCCGGCCGCGCGTCGAGAACGGATACGGCACTGAGCGACGGGGGGAAAAAGAGGGATCTTTGTAGTGGAAGAAAGGATGGAGGGAGAGATAAAGTGGGGCCCGTCACGCTCGCTAGCGGAGGAATGGAGTGATGACATTTAAAGTGACAGATGAGACTGGAGGGAGAACTGCCCACTGTTTAGGGGGAGGGAATGTGATATTTAAAAGACACAGACTCTGATAATTAACGGAGGACACGTATTTAGCGGCTGGGCCTGTCATTATTAATGACAGACAGAGCAGCTGATATCCTTTCAATCTTAATGAAGCACAGAGGAGGAATATATCCACAAAACAAGGTATAGCTGTTTTATTTGGAGTAATACCTGGACACAGTGGCGGGGATCTGTATCCAACTTTGGGAGGGACATTTACATTGAAATGTTGCTCTTTTTTTGGGGGGGGGGGGGACATCTTCCTACGCGGCTGTATGGTCATTTGAATGCCACTACCCCAATCTAAAATTTGGGGGGGGGGGGTAATTTTAATTATCTCAAATATTGGGGGGGACATGTCCCACTGACCCCCCCAGGATCGTACTTGGTTCCGACGTATAGCGTGAAAAGCTGGGTGGGGGTAAGAGTTGACATCGATAACGTCGGAAAACGTTTGTCGACCAAACACACCTAAGGCAAATAGGTGAACTGATGCCTGTGATCAAGCACACGTGATCTCTTGGAAGTGTCGCTTTATAAAAAGTCGGAGACGACCGAGGTTGAGAACGGCCGTCTAGTTCGCCCTTCTACGCGGCTGCTCTCTCACTATTGGCGCGTGCCGGTCTTCATCATCGTCATCATGCGGCAGCGAGCCCCAAATGGCCTCGACCGTGGGACGGGAAGCGCTTGCCAGCACGTCATCGCATTATCCCAGCATGCACCAGGGCTGCATGTTCAGTGTTCTGTGGCTCATCGCCGGCAGAAAATGGAGAAAAGATGAAGGAACAGCGGAGGGGGTAAAGTGGTACATCCAGCGCTTTGTCAGGGGGCCCTCTCCTAGGGTTAGCACTCCCTCCCTCCCTCTCCCTCCCTCCCTCTCTCTCCCTCGCTCTCTCCCTCCCTCTCCCTCCCTCTCTCTCACTCTCTCCCTCCCTCTCTCTCCCTCTCTACTCTCTCTCCCTCTCCCTCCCTCGCTCTCTCCCTCCCTCTCTCTCCCTCACTCTCTCCCTCCCTCTCCCTCCCTCTCTCTCCCTCGCTCTCTCCCTCTCCCTCCCTCTCTCACGCTCTCTCCCTCCCTCTCCCTCCCTCTCTCTCACTCTCTCCCTCCCTCTCCCTCCCTCTCTCTCACTCCCTCCCTCTCCCTCCCTCTCCCTCGCTCTCTCCCTCCCTCTCTCTCCCTCTCCCTCCCTCTCTCTCACTCCCTCCCTCTCCCTCCCTCTCTCTCGCTCTCTCCCTCCCTCTCCCTGCCTCTCTCTCGCTCTCTCACTCTCTCTCTCTCCATCCTTCTCTCTGTCTCTCCCTCTCCTTCTCCCCCCCTCTCTCTGTCGCTCTCTTTCCTTCACTCTCTCTCTCTCTCTCGCTCTCTCCCTCCCTCTCCCTGCCTCTCTCTCGCTCTCTCACTCTCTCTCTCCATCCTTCTCTCTGTCTCTCCCTCTCCTTCTCCCCCCCTCTCTCTGTCGCTCTCTTTCCTTCGCTCTCTCTCTCTCTCTCTCTCCATCCTTCTCTCTCTCTCCCTCTCCTTCTCCCTTCCTCTCTCTCACTCTCTCCCTCCCTCTCTCTGTCTCTCTCTCTCTTTCCTTCTCTCTCTCCTTCTCTCTGTCTCTCCCTCTCCTCCTTCCCCCTCCCTCTCTCTCACTCTCTCCCTCCCTCTCTGTCTCTCTCTCTTTCCTTCTCTCTCTCTCTCTCTCTCTCTCTCCATCCTTCTCTCTGTCCCTCCCTCTCTCCCTCTCTCCCTCCCTCTCCCTCTCTCCCTCCCTCTCCCTCTCCCTCCCTCTCTCCCTCTCTCTCTCTCTCTCTCCCTCTCTCTCTTCATGGCAGGGAGACTGGAGCATCAAAATGGTGAACAGGGGACCTTACCGGTTCAGTAATTGTGACCGTGAAGTGAGAATTGCTTTTTATTGGCCATCGTCCCCACAGGTCCCCAACTTGGAACGGGAGGAGGTATGGCATATCCCGGGTACAGTACGCTGAGAGAGGACGAGACGAACGCTTCAAAAATAAAACGTCTGACAAAAGCTCGAGCGTCGGCCGGGGGGCCAGTGTGCGTCCGGGTTCACCTCCAGGCTCCGCCCCCTGTCCGCTGGGGAGGTCGTGCCGCACGCTTCGCTCCGACCACGCCCTGCACGCATCCTAGCGCATATTCAAATCAAACTTTATTTGTATAGCGCATTTCATACACAGAGGCAACACAATGCGCTTTACAAAGAGCAATAGGTCCCACCCCTACATATTCCAGAGGGAAGCAAAAAAAAAACAGTTCACCCAGGGGCCAGAAAAGTGAGCTGTAAAAATTCTTTCCTGACCTCTCTCAACGAGACAATGGAGCAAGCTCCTGGGAAATGTTTGTCTATTGGCTAAGAACATTTACAGAGCAGTAAACATGGGCTAGATACTTCATAAGAGAGACATGACTAACATTCATATTCAACTCCCCACTCGATGTGGCAAACGTTTAAAGTGGAGTTTCGGGAGGAGGCGGACATACCGTACTCTTTATGTTACAGTTTCAGGCTCTGAATCGGAAACGATACTCCTTCTATTCCAGTAAATCACGTTCTACATTCCGATGTGAACGCTGGTTTGTCAGCGATGCTACAAGGAAAAACCCGCGCCGCCCATATTGTTTGGACACCAAATTGCTCTCAGTCTGTTTTATTGCAGGCTTCCTCCCATTTAATGTGCGGATATTGTGTATGAATTGCAATAGCTGAGTGGAATCCAGGCACAGCTTAACCATTCAAAGAGAGACCATAAAAAGCATGATGGTTTTGTTATGAAATTGTCTCTGCTTTCCTTACCTGCTGAGGGAGAGTTACGACCATGGATACTGTACGTGGGATAGTCAGGGATGTGCACAAGATGGAACCACTTGTCTGTAGAACTTTCTAGAATGTGTGTAGCAGTTATGTAAAATAACTTTGCACAATAAACAACGATATGTAAAGCTGTGACAAAATGGAGAATTACCTTAAACTTGCCTGTAATTCCTGGCAATTACAAAATCATATAACTCATAAATATACGGGTAGACAATGAAATGTTTTACTGTCAAATAATTCTAACCCAGATAGCAAGCGGATCTGGGCCATATACAGGCCAGATCTGGCCCTTGTGGTTTAGTTCCGGCCCATATATGGCCCAGATCCGCTTGCTATCTGGGAAGTAAATAAGTAAAATACGTGTTGAATAAGCTGTGAGGAAAACCCACCTAACAGCCTCTCAGTCGCTTGATGCCCAACAGGCTCTGCTACTGTCAAACTTTGCGTTAAGTACGTGGACCATAACACAAGAACACAATCCTCTCCTTCACCATCTGGTACGGGAAAACCCGTCCAATCAGGTGGGACCTCCAATCAGGAAAACCCAGCAGAATGGGAGGAACACATAGTTCACTAATAATCTGTGTGATCTCTCTCTCTCCCCCTCTCTCTCTCTCTCTCTCTCTCTCTCTCTCTCTCTCTCTCCCTTCATTTCCAGTGTCAAAACAAAGCTTTCGTGTGGGGGTGCGATTTTCACAGGCTGCTTCCCCCCTTCTACCACATGTTCTTATTCTGATTAGCCATACATGTTGCTTTCAATTAGACCTGTGTAAGTCGGGTATTTGTCACTTTTAATGAACATTATTTCACACCTAGCTTGAGGGGAATCTGCCATATAGATACTTATTTTGGCTTCTGTTCAGACACGAGATTCAAAAAGGTGTTATTTCATTAGAGGAAGCTATATTTGTATCATGGGACTATCAAAAAGCTTAAAATGTCTGGGGTTTAGAAATACGAGCTGAAAGATATGAGGAAGTACATATGTACAACAGATAAAACATTCTTAGACTAGACCATTACTTATTATATTATTGAATAAAAAGAGGTTCTAAGAAAAGTCAATGCTGCTGGAATACAGTACAACTTCTGTCAAATAAATGCGGCTGTCTGACTAATTCTAACAATTTCTAATTTACAAATTTATAATTTGAAATGTAGTGAAAAGTGTAACTATACGCCCAGTGCTGGGTCAAATGTAGATCGTATTGTAGAGAGAGTGGAGCCCGCACACCCATATTACACTCTAGACTTCTTTATCATACAAACAACATTTTGATCATGCGATCTTCGATCTTCGTCAGATTCCTCGAAGCTGACGAAGATCGCATGATCGAAACGTTTGTATAATAAGGAAGTCTATAGTGTGATATCGTTGTGCGGGCTCCACTCTCTCTACAATATAAGTTGAAATATCATATGATGACACAGCATCATATTTGTTGTTGTTGTTGCTTGTGTGTTCCCCTGACAAATTTATTTTCCACTACTCAACCCTCCAACACTGCTGCTAGCATTAGCCACGTAGCCAAAGCAAGGGATGTTAGCGAGGACGAGAACACGGCAGCTAGCAACGTACAGGTAGCCGTGGAAAACAATGCAGATTTGAATGAGATAAATGAAGAAGACAGAGATGATGAAAATGTTGTGATGTTCCTGAGGATAATGATACGGCTGCTAGTACAACCCAGATATCAAGCGGATCAGGGCCATATACAGGCCAGATCTGGCCCTTGCGGCTTTGTTCCGGCTCCTTTATATGGCCCAGATCCGCTTGCTATCTGGGTAGCCAAGCAAGGGGAAATGTTAGTGGTGGTGATGAGGAGGATGATGGTGACGTTCAAGATGATGATAGTATGGAAACTCCAGTGGCTGAGGGAACAAGCGCCCCCCCTCTCCTACAATTACTCCCCTCAATCTTGTCATAGATGCTGGCTATCTGGCTACGTTTTTCAAAAATGTTTCTGCTTGTGTTGAAGACCGCTATCTTCTTGATTACCGTTATTATTGTGACACATTACTTGAATACTTAGTAGTTTGCTCTTTTGTGTAGGTGTGGCTTGATTGTATAGGCTACAGTATACGGCTGTGTAGCTGGACATCCAACAACATCACTGGATGTTAAACTGTGTATTTACCACCACTAACCTTGGTTGCCCGCTAGTTTAGTCCGCCGTATTTTTCATCCTTTATCTGACTGAGGTTTGAGCAAATGATGGGTAAAATCCATGGTGCCGACCATGGTGCTGAAATAGCCTATCAGCAGTTGTGTTGCTTAAATATCAGCAGGCCACCATTTATTGATAAATCCATGGCACTGTCCATGGTGCTGAAACAGAACACCTAATTGTAATCTGCATTTCTTTCTGTTCCGTCTAGGTAAGTTTCCCCTTGGATCTCCATACAGCCTATAGGGGCCCACTATGAGGTCCCCGCCCCCATTAGCTCCGCCCTGCCTTCTTCTCCCCCCTCCACCCTGTGAGCTCGCTTCATTCATTGGTCGGTGTTGACATTCCGCCGCAAACCCACGTGTCGGAGGTGCAGCGCACGCTCGCCGACCAGATACCGACCCAGATAGCAAGCGGATCTGGGCCATATACAGGCCAGATCTGGCCCTTGTGGCTTAGTTCCGGCCCATATATGGCCCAGAATCCTTACACATCCGCTTGCTATCTGGGGAGTGTGGAGCGGACGTACCCGGACTCTTTTAGTTATCGCCCTCGACGACTTTAACAAAGGGAATCTCGGACGAGAACTCCCAAAATACCATCAGCTGATTAAAAGCCTGACCAGAGAGGAGAACACTTTAGTTCAGTCACACTACAAGCAACAGTGCCAGTGACGTTTGCGGATGACAACACCCTCAAAGGACTCATTCTAACCGAAGATTTTATCCAAAGCGACTTACATGGCAGCTCCACTGCAGCGGTCAGCGCCAGCATCAACCAGGACAGGACAGGACGAATCCTCTGTAATTCCCGACAGCGTCTCATCTGACAGCGTCTGACGTTAGAGAATCACAGAGGTTCGTTTCTTGATTTTTGAGGGGAGAACGTCGGCGGCTGATTGCCGTCGGCTGCAGGGGAACCGTGCCCCTATCAGCTGGTATCCCGGCCGGGTCTCCAACCAGACTAGAAACCAGACTCCAACCAGAATCCTTTGGCTTAGTGGTCAGATGTCGTAGCCACCGCACCACCACTCATGAGCTGAACGTCTCTCACGTCTTGTTTGGTAAATGTTACCACTACCATTTACCATTTTGTTTGGCATTCGTGCGTTAAAATGAAACAATGGAGACATTTAAACGGCGGACACACGTTTAAAATCCAGCTCATTCGAAATTCAAGTATTCATAAACACCACAAAACGCGAGACTTGTTCGGAATAATTATAGATGATCAAGACATTATGGTGTAGAAACAATTATTTATCTTTAGACTACTGGTCAAAATAATTGTCAATGATGGTTTTGATTTAATTTCGCTCGGGGCTGGAGACATTTTCTGAAGTCTATTGTGTTTACTACCAGTCCCACCAGGTCTTTCTTGCGTTCACTACACTGAGACGTCTGCATGAACAACTAGGTGAGATTTACTGTAACGGTGCTCTACTTGAGGTTGCGAATGGTGGTGCAGCTGTTTCCCTACCTCACCCAGATAGCAAGCGGATCTGGGCCATATATGGGCCGGAACTAAGCCACAAGGGCCAGATCTGGCCTGTATATGGCCCAGATCCGCTTGCTATTTGGGCAGCGCGGTTAAAATTACATTTCAAAGTACATCATGTCAAAATGTATAAAACGTCATCATAATTTATGTCGGCATGAGCCCAGTTGTAAAGAAGTCGGAAAATAGGTGTCAAAAAGGGGCCGTATTCCCCCAAAAAGTGAACCACAGATTTGCAAAAAGATTGAAGACATGACCTAGTCAGAGAAACCCTTGAGGCCCCCGTGGCGGACAGTTTGAGCAGCGTGAGGAGCGGCGGAGAGAACAGGACCCCAGAGCCGTGCGCGGTACACAGGGCCGCTAACCAGAGCGCCGAGCCGGCTCTGTCAAGGTACGGAGGGGTGGTGGGGGGGGGTTTCCTCCCTGAAAACCAGAAGCGGGCTACGGATGGCATGCACCCATCCATCACAATGAAGCAGATGAATTGGTCTGATTCTGGAGGGAGAGGTGGGATGGGAGTGGGGGGGGTTATGATAAAGTATAGTGGCACGGATGAAAACAAATAGAACAAATGAGTAATCAGGGGTTTTAACATGCCCCCTCCTCTATAACAACCCCCCCCCCCCCCCCACACACACACACACACACGCACACAACCCCACATCTCCCCCCGCTTCCTCTCCAGAAGTCCCGTTGCGCTGAGCGCTGAGCTGAGAGAGCGCTCGCAGACACCCCCGGCCCGGTTTGACGAGTAACACGAGACCGTTCGGGGAGTTTGTTCAGCGTCATTTCTTCTGTCTGGCTCGGGCCTGTAGTGCTGATGAAGGGCTGATTGGGTCTAGCCCCTCCCCCCCAAACCCCCACCCCCCTCATCCTCTCCACCGGTCCCTACAGGTCCGGGGTCCTGGGTTCTGGTTCCTGCGGGGTCACGGTAACATATTACCCATGGTGCCATGTGAGCCGGTGGGGAGGAAGGACCACCGGTAGCCGGCAGCGCGAGATCTAACGATAACACCCGTCACTGGAACACTGTCCCAGACAGCAAGCGGATCAGGGCCATATACAGGCCAGATCTGGCCCTTGTGGCTTAGTTCCGGCCCATATACGGCCCAGATCCGCTTGCTATCTCGGGTGTTCCTTTCACCTCCAGTTACGCATCACTCCTTCACATGACGAGTCTTCCGTCCCTGACCGACCCCGGTCGCGCTCCACCACGACCCTCACAGGCTGTCTGGGTAACGGCATTGTCGGCTGTTTCGCGGTGGCAGTTGGTGTTAGTCCGACATGTGTTAGCGTTCAGCCCCTGAGCTGGTTATTGTACCTGAAGGGGACGACGACATTGGCACAGGTGGAATTCGTCTCTCCGAATTCTGTGCATTTGGAAGCTTTCTGTTTAAAAAATACATTAAAAAAAAAAGACATTGATCGATTTTGAGGGATTATATCCCATCAAAGAGAGATAATCCAAAGCTACAGTACTGTTTCCGACCGACGCAACCAGAGTTTCCGGAAACTTCCGGGCAGTCCCGAGAGGCAGAGCGGCAGTTAGTCGCAGAACGATCTAGATTGACTCGGCCTCAGTAGGAAGGCTGTGGAGACCTCCCAGATAGCAAGCGGATCTGGGCCATATACAGGCCAGATCTGGCCCTTGTGGTTTAGTTCCGGCCCATATATGGCCCAGATCTGCTTGCTATCTGGGCTGCTTATGTCCAGATACTTACCGTACCTGGCAGGGGAGACAGGAAGGAGGCTCCCCCAGGGAGAGGCTCAGCCATCGCACCCTTGCGAATTCCCCAAATGTGGGAATCTCGACTGCATAATTGCTTGTAGTGGGGGACTGCGTCTGCGCCAAGGGCATATTTTTTATTCAAGCCTTGGTGGGGATCTAAAATTTGAGCGCGTGAGCCAAGAATATAAA
>NC_140245.1:24334882-24337382 GCF_949987555.1 Borostomias antarcticus | reverse complement strand
TTAGCTAGGTTAGCTAGTTACTGGTAAACTAAGTAGCTAACGTTGTTGGCATTAGCAACATGAAAACCAGCTAGGTTGGTGTTAGCTAACGTTACCTACTGTAAACTAACTTGTCTTTCCATTGTGGCAAATTATCAACCGGTGATATAAGCTGGCTAGCTAGCAAACTGTTAAGATGGCTTCTATCATCCTGTAACATTAGGATAGCAGCAGCTATTACATTATTATACATTAGCGGCCCACCAGAGATTTAATTGAATAGGACATCACGCGCTCACAACTAACGACCGTTAGTGTCCGCAATGAATACTAGCCGATGGGCTATTAGCTATAGCTTTGTCAAACCCAGTCTGTGCTAGACGGGATGCCAATTTTCGCTATATTAAACTCCCACTAACTTATGCTAAAAATGTCAGTGATATTAAAGTCGTAAGTTTTGATATAAAAATAAAGACATTGTTTTAGCCTGACAGGGGTTCTTGTTACAATTATAGGGGAAACTGAATACTCATAAGGTAACGTTATCTAGAGGCTAGCCAGCCTGTGAGAGGCATTAACGTTACTTTTATGAGGGCTCAGGTCTGTTTTTCTTTATACAAGCCCGTCCCTTTGTAGCCTGTTTTCTTACAGTTATTAGCTAACGTATACTTGCTAACTGGAATCTCATAATTTTCCTCTCACTATATTGGCCGGAAGGTGTTTTAAATAAAGTAGTGTATGTTGAAGTACATGGGATTTATTTTTTTCCAACTAGGATATTGAATTGGGTATCCAGGATTGTGGAATTTCGCAATTGGTATTGCCTACTGGTATTTTGTTACTCCCCCAATGGACAGATATATCAAGTTATGAATTGAATGTCAGTCTAAAAATCAAATGAAAATCTCAATTTTAATCAAATCATTTTTATGCATGAAACAGCAGCAGTCGAGAGAGAGAGTGGACGGATCGCAGCAGCAACCAAGAGAGAGAGAGAGAGAGAGTGTGGAGGGACGCAGCAGCAGCAAAAGTCGAGAGAGTGGAGGGACGCAGCAGCAGCAGGCAGGATGTAATACAGTAGACTAACAACATTGTATTAGTATTATTCAATTACATAAATATATGAATATATAAGAGCTTTAACCTCTCGTCCCCAGCAAAAATTGTGTATGCAGGCTACACTGTTATATGGTCCCTACCAATGTTGAAACCAAACCTACGCCCTTGCTACATAGCCAGACCTATCTATCTCTACACTTCTACATAGCCAGACCTATCTATCTCCACACTTCTACATAGCCAGATCTATCTATCTCCACACTTCTACATAGCCAGATCTATCTCTACACTTCTACATATCCAGACCTATCTATCTCCACACTTCTACATATCCAGATCTATCTATCCCCACACTTCTACATAGCCAGACCTATCTATCTCCACACTTCTACATATCCAGACCTATCTATCTCCACACTTCTACATAGCCAGACCTATCTATCTCCACACTTCTACATAACCAGACCTATCTATCTCCACACTTCTACATATCCAGACCTATCTATCTCCACACTTCTACATAGCCAGACCTATCTATCTCCACACTTCTACATAACCAGACCTATCTATCTCCACACTTCTACATATCCAGACCTATCTATCTCCACACTTCTACATATCCAGACCTATCTATCTCCACACTTCTACATAGCCAGACCTATCTATCTCCACACTTCTACATAGCCAGACCTATCTATCTCCACACTTCTACATAACCAGAACTATCTATCTCCACACTTCTACATATCCAGACCTATCTCTACACTTCTACATATCCAGATCTATTTATCTCCACACTTCTACATACCCAGACCTATCTATCTCCACACTTCTACATATCCAGACCTATCTATCTCCACACTTCTACATACCCAGACCTATCTATCTCCACACTTCTACATATCCAGACCTATTTATCTCCACACTTCTACATATCCAGACCTATCTCCACACTTCTACATATCCAGACCTATCTCCACACTTCTACATATCCAGACCTATTTATCTCCACACTTCTACATATCCAGACCGATCTCTACACTTCGTTTACGCTGTGTCAGCGCCGGAGAGAGGTCTGGCTGGACATATTACCATTCTGCAATAGGGGGGGGGGGGAAACGCAGTATTTCTTTAAACCAATCACAGTCGTCTTGGGCGGAGCCAGCCCCGGACGCAGCGACGGTGCTCTTGCAAAATAGTCTGGATCGAATCTGATTGGTGCCGAGAGAATCTCTCGGCCCGAATCTGATTAATTTGCGTCGCCAGTCTCGCCACTGATTGGGCAGCGTGACAACGAATGACAAGGTTTATTGCCAAAACCTACATCCGTTGATCCGTCAGGCTAGGTGTGTAGTGGTAGTCTAGAACTAGCAAAGTAGCCATAACTGCTGTAGTGATATTCAAAATCAGAATTTGTTTTATTGCCTTTGTAGTTTTTCAACATACTAGGAATTTGTTTTTG
>NC_140245.1:24307382-24329882 GCF_949987555.1 Borostomias antarcticus | reverse complement strand
TCAATTAAAATTAATGTGTTCAGTCTGCGTAGATAGAGAACAAAAAGAAAGGAAAGAAAAAAAAATCCTCTCCAGGCACAATGGCAGATCTCTGGCTCTGGGAACTGATCCTTCGCCTCGGTTCGCGCCGAAGCTCCACTACACCCGGCAATATTGACAGGCCTAATGGCGACGTGTCTTCCTCCAGAAGGAATACTCCGGAAGCCTAGGACCAAAGAGCCCATGCGTACGGTGTGTTCGGATGTAAACGGGATTCGTACCGTAACCGTTCGCCGTTACGCCGCGGAACCGAGGAAGTAGAGCGGCGTGCCGCGATCCAAAGCGTCAAGTTTATCTGCGTCACGGGGGTTCTACATTTGATATGTGTCTTGAGCGTGTGTGTGTGTGTGTGTGTGTGTGTACACATGTATGTCTGAACGGGGCAAGGAGAAGACATGAGAGAGGGGTTCTGCGTCCCTGAAGTGGCTGATTGGAGACAGGCGAACACACTCACTGCTCACTGTTTGGAAATCGTGCCGACCTGCTGTTTTTACCCAGAGGCCTCTGTGTCAGCCAAGCTATTTTGGCATCTCTGGGGGGGGGGGGGCAGAGAAGGGGACCTGTTGGCCTCTCCCAGTCACCTTCCCACCAATCAGAGGGGGGATGGTGGGGGGGGGCACCAGCCAGGAGAGAGCCACGTCCTTGAGATGTCTTCATCGTCTTCATCGTCTTCATCACCCTTCCTCTCCCATGCCCCTCCTCTCTTGCCCCCATCATCGGGACAGAATGCTGGTGTCAGCACTGCTGGGAGGGGGGCAGACAACCCCCCCCCCCCCGCCTCCCCTCTATCTCTCCACCTCCCTTTCTCCCTTTCTTCTCCTCCCTCCCTTCCTCCCTCTCTCCTCGCCTTCATCGGCCTCTTCTGAAGACGCTGCTCTCTCCATCTTTACCCCCCAGGGGTCAGTCCAGCGGAGGGGGGGATGGAGGGATGGATGCAGGGGGAGGAGGAGGAGGAGTGGAATAGGGGGGTGAGGTGGAGGGGTGGGGGGGGGGTTGGAAAGAGTGTCAGACTAGCAGGCAGCAAGACCATACTTGCTGGGTGCTTCGTCTAAGGTTAAAGCCTCATTTGCATTTCAAAAGCACCGCAGCCACGCCGCCGCCGCCTCAGCGATGGCGTCGGCTGGCCGGCGTGTCATTTAATGTCAGCCGGGCGAAATTAATAGAGCGGCCCCGTGATTGATAACACCGCTCCGTCCTCGCCGCCGCCACCGTGCCCCGCCCACACGCTCGTTCAGGTGTCCGTCACCGTCAGATCCCATCAGCACCGGCTTCGCCTCAACCCGGCGACCGTCGGCCCCGAACAACTGGAGGGATCCCTGAAAGGAACTATACACACAATGCTGTGTGTATCCTGTGTGTGTGTGTGTGTGTGTGTGTGTGTGTGTGTGTGTGTGTGTGTGTGTGCGTGTGTGCGCGTGCGTTGGAGAGGGGAATGTTTTTCAACGCATACCTCAGGTTTGAAGAACTCTTCAACACTAGGGTAGTGTGGTGGAAGAAAAAAAAATCTCCCTGTTACTTTCTGGTTCGACTTTTAACGGCACGATCCGCTGTGATTGGTTAATATCTGTCTGGCGTGAAGTGCGAGCTTGAGGTGATGCCCGAAACGAGCGCCGCTGGGAGCCAGATGGAGACAGGTACAGGTAGACGGCGCGAAGGAGAGAACACACACACGCCGGCCAGAGTGTGAACAGAGCCTCTCAAGTGCAAACAAGATGGGCAGCGAGACGAGGAGGTGATGAGAGACGAGGCGAGTGGGGAGGGTTGTAACACTCTCTCTATCTGAAACATAGCGAGGGAAAAACATGCACATCGGCCCGTCGCTGATACATTTAGTCCCCCCCTCAATTTACTCTACTGATTTACATTGACACGGAATCAACACAGGGCCTCAGTGCTAGCTTTTACTATGGTGTGTAGCAATGCTAGCTTTTACTATGGTGTGTAGCAATGCTAGCTTTTACTATGGTACGTAGCGATGCTAGCTTTTACTATGGTATGTAGCAATGCTAGCTTTTACTATGGTGTGTAGCAATGCTAGCTTTTACTATGGTGTGTAGCGATGCTAGCTTTTACTATGGTATGTAGCAATGCTAGCTTTTACTATGGTATGTAGCAATGCTAGCTTTTACTATGGTATGTAGCAATGCCTGGAGGTAGGCCGAGTTCACTCTACTAGTTCCTCCCCAACCCTCGTTTGTAGGAGTCTAGTCTTACTGCAGCGGAGAGAGAGGTTTGTCCTGACTGTTAGGGAGTGATTGAATGTGGACACCCGGCAAGCCAGGAGTATGGTCCTCCAGGAGGGGGGGTGTCAGAGATAGAGGAGCCCAGAGGAGAGGTGTCAGAGCTGGGTACGGATGAGCCAGTTAGCCCCTGCTAATGGATTTGCTGATCCTGGGGTTAGTGGTCACCGGGGTCATTCTCGGCACACATTACGCCTTCAAGACAAGCCCCATAGTCCCCCTCGCATCTCACAGAGGACGAGAGAGAGAGAGAGAGAGAGAAAAAGAGAGGTAGTGAGGGATGGAGAGCTGATGGGGAGAATGAAAAAAGTGGTGTGAGTGTGCGTTGTGTGTGTGAGAAAAAGAAAAAAAAAAGAGAGAGAGACAGAGAGAGAGAGAGAGACAGACAGAGAGAGACAGAGAGAGAGAGAGAGAGAGACAGACAGACAGAGAGAGACAGAGAGAGAGAGAGACAGAGAGAGAGAGAGACAGAGAGAGAGAGAGAGAGAGAGAGAGAGCGCCTCTATTTCCACAGGATGAGCACTGAAAGAGATGGCAGTGAGAGATCTGTTTGTCCTGGAATGACTTGATATGTTCTTGTCAGTCTTAATCTCTGCTCTTTGTGGTGTGTTGCAGAGGCGCGTTTATGGGGTGTGTGTGTGTGTGTGTGTGTGTGTGTGTGCGTGTGTGTGTGCGCGTGCGTGTGTGTGTGGGTAGGGGGGCATTCTGGTGTAATCGCTACTGTGTCTCAGTATGGACAGAGAGTAGCCCTCCACTGCGTACTCTTCGTTCCTGTCATTTCCAATGCACTTCATAAGTGCACATCATTTTCCACTGGGGCCCTTCCAAAGCAGCACTCACATGAAAGACAAAATGAGAGGTAGATGTAAAGGGTGACTCCCCCCTCCTCCCCTCCTCCCTTTTCCGTCTATTCTCTCTTTCTCCCTCCCTCGTTCGCTCATTTACATCGCCCATTATCTGTGTATATTGAAAGTGCCGAGATAAAGGGAGAGAGAGAGGGAGGGAGAGAGAGAGAGAGAGAAATCAACCCGAAGAGAAAAAGAACAATACAAAGAGACAGAGGAGACGCGGCGACGTTTGAATCAATTACATGCGGAGGAATCTTTCATTTGCATCCATATCTGCTCAGAACCTGAACAAATGCCAGCTGCCTTTGTGTCCAGTTATTTATAGTGTCTTTTTCATAATTGTTCAGAAAATATCAAATTTGCATAGAGTGATTATTGTTGATTGTTTATCTAGCCGTCAGGATGTTTCAATGCTCTGAGGCTGACAGGTTGTCAAGTATTTAAAACTCATTTATTTGGGGAAATTTGCATGTCATTTGGGCGGTAATGATGGGAAGTCTGTGGTTGTGGATTAGATCCCAGATATGCTGCAAGGAACTGGGATTCTGACTGGCATTCCTCCGCACTGAAGACAGGCTTCATCTCCATAATTCCTGAGGAGATGCTAACAACCGTTAGCGCCACAGACCTGCCTGCAGTACAGTGGAAACGTTAGCGCTACTAGCTATAGCCCCGCTGAGGGCATGCTAATGCTAACTAGCCTGTTAACGTTGTGCAAATGATAGGCTACATTGAATTAGCATCACCGGTCGGCCTGACAGTGTAAAGAACGGCAGATTTATTGAGGTGAGCGGTTGCAAACCAGATAAACACAAAAAACAAACACGTTTATCGGTCCTGTCATTGGTATTCAAATCAGTGCACTTTTCCTTCACAACTTGGTCTGACACGTTTCCTAAATTAAAAAGGGAAGCAGAGAGGACAGTTATGTCCTCCCCGTTTTTAAAGTGTGATTAATTATGTTTTATTAACAAACAGCTAGCAGACGACACCCGATATGCGGTGTGGACGAGAGCAGTGGCTCCCAGTGGGCCTTGGCCGCTGTTTGTAGCTGTAAACAGTGTTGTCTTTCATTATCCGTCCTGGGCTCATCTTTCATCTAGCGATGTGGCGGCGGCACCATGCTAATGAGCAAACATACCTGGAGGGGACCAACACACACACACACACACACACACACACACACACACAGACAGGACTTTGATGAGGCAGTGTTTCTGTTGTGTGTTTGTTTGTGTGTGTGTTTGTTTGTTTGTTGGTTTTATTTATTTGAATTCCAGAAGCCTTTTCACCTGTCGTAAGACTGGGGAAAGTTCAAGCGCTGAGATCAGATTCGGGCGGCCATTTTGTGTGTCCGTTTGTGTCTCTCCCTCTCTCTCTCTCTCTCTCCCTCCCTCTCTCGCTTTCTCTCTCTCTCTCTCTATCCCTCTCTCTCTCTCTCTCTCCCTCTCTCCGGTGCAAGGTGTGAGCTGTCTCCGAAAGTTTGAGCGAGCTTTTAAACATTCAGTGGTCTGCGCGCAGCCCAAGGTCGTTCTCCTAGGCAACCCTGAAAAGTAAACTCTAGGCTTCTGCTGACTGCCTGCATGGGGAAATCCACAGAGGAGCTGGCGTGATCCCGAGCAGCATTCTGCACTGCTTCCCACACCGCCGCCATGGCCTCAATGTCACCCGAGCTCCAAGGTCAAACATTTACTGTATTTTCTCTCTTAAATATAGATTTGCTCCTGAGTCAGAGACCCGGTAGCTACCTGTGAATATTATCCACTCAGTCGTGTGTGTGTGTGTGTGTGTGTACAGCATGACTGTGTAGTGTGTGTGGATCAGTGTGTGTGTGTGTGAGAGTGACTTTTTAAAGGGTGAGTGAAGATAGAGGAGCATAAAGGGCAGGTCAGAGTTTTAGAGAGAAGCTATGTGTTTCTCATCCCTGGGTAATAGCGGAGGAGAGGGCCCTCGTGACACAACCTGAGAGCTTTAAAAGGCCCTGGAGGGGCCCGCCATCACTGGCCTACTCTTTGTTGTTCCCATGCAAGCCCGAGTACTCGTCCCCTCACAAGCGAGCAGAGAGAGACGTTCCGTCGTTAAAGTGCTCTACCCAGGCCTCTCTCTCTCCCCCCCCCCTCTCTCTCTCTCTCTCTCCCCCCTCTCTCTCTCTCTCTCTCCCTCTTCCATAGCATATTGCCCTCCACTCTCGACAGTGAAAGTTGAGTTAATGTCCTCCGCTCTGGTAAAGTGTAACCTTTGTGTGTGTGTGTGTGTGTGTGTGTGTGTGTGTGTGTGTGTGTGTGTGTGTGTTCATATGAGTCTGACGAGTCTGTGGGATTTATTGGAGGGAGCCATCAGATTTTCCTGGGTGAAATAATTATTTAATTTGGCCAGACTGTGGATTTTATTTAAGGTGGATAAAGCCAGACCACTTTTAAATAGTTTGTGTAATATATACAGTGCATATATATATATATATATATATATATATATATATATATATATATATAATCTGCAGAAGACATAGTCTGCTTTAGAGTACTGGTGTGCCCAAATCAGAATGAGAGAGATATATGTTGCAATATGGCCACAGCAGAGACTAATTCCGGCACATCAGTCATAATATAGAGATGGATGTGAAACAGAAGGTAACTAGTTTTAAAAGTCCCTACACATCATATTTCCGTTTGTAACCCTCCCCTCTCTCCCTCTCTCTCTCCATTTAACTCACTCTCTCTATCCTCCTCTCTATGTCTTTCCCCTTGGCCCCTGCCCGTCTCTCCCTCTCTCTCTCTCTCTCTCTCTCTCTCTCTCTCCATTTAACTCACTCTCTCTATCCTCCTCCTCCTCTCTTTCCCCTTGGCCCCTGCCCGTCTCTCCCTCTCTCTCTGGATGACTGCCTAGTTGTGAGGAGCTAGCTGGCTCAGGCAGAAATCAACCACAGTAATGGCTTTGCTTTGCTGCTAATCTTGTCATAAGAAGGTGCAGTCCGTTGAGGATAGCTCTCCATGTGTGATATCCTAATTTAAACATCAAAGATTCCATCATTAGGATGTGAGTGTCTAGCCCCAGTTTTCAAGGGAAATTATAACATCATTCCCCCTCGCAAACTGTAATGTGAGAAGACTTTTCCTGTCACACAAATCTCACTGGACCTGATGTTTGCGCACTTGAAGGGAAATCTCATCATTAGGCTTTTCCGGTGCGATTGACAGTGCTGTGACACACTGTGACAGTGCTGTGACTTGTGTTGCGTTACGCGGCGGGGGCTGTGGTGAGATCTTTTATTTGGAGGCGGAGTTTGTAACAGGAAGTTGATCTCGTCTGGTGACGGCTTCTGTGGTCGGTTCCGTTTTACCTGAGGCGCCGCGCGCAGAGCGATGCTTTGTCGTGGGACCACACCTCAGCACACCTGGAAACACTCTGACCTTATGATAGGTGCAGGCCTGCTGTGTGTGTGTCTGTCTGTGTGTACCTTTCTGTGTGTGCGTGTATATGTGTGTGTGTGTGTGTGTGTGTACGTACATTGCTGCGTACTGTTTTTGTAATCATCTGCAAAATAATTCACAAAGACGGATATAGATACACATGCCAGTTCTGGAAATTGGGTACAAGTGGGGGACAACGCATGTTAATGAATGGAGTTTCTGTATTTTTCTGTACTAACCCGTCCACCTCCGACATTGACTGTTTTCGCTTTTTTTTGTGATTGAATAAACTTTTCCGTATGTTTGTTCTGTCCGTGTTGACATATTTATTGGTTATCGCCATCAACCAACTGCATAATATTCAAAAGTCACCCACCTTTTAAAGAAAATATTGCTAGCCGGTTAGCTAAAGCTAACAATCACAACGTCGCTTAGCAGCACGTCACTGCTATTGGTAACGTTAGGGGAACCCTATTGGTAACGTTAGGGGAACCCTATTGGTAACGTTAGGGGAACCCTATTGGTAACGTTAGGGGAACCCTATTGGTAACGTTAGTGTGTGTCAAGGAAAAAGATTGTACAGCTAATGATAACAAAATTGTTAGTTGCTGTTGTTATCTAGCCTACACTTAAGGCTTGGTTGACTAACCTCTTGGGTCCACTGCATCCTTCAGTGTCAACTGTCAGCGTACGTCAAAAATCAAGAAATGAACGTCGGACGCAGGCGTCGAACGCAACGGCTGCATTGGAGCCGCTGTCATTAATTACAATGGATTAATTTCCTTAGCGTCTGATAGTCGATGGTTGACGCTAACGCTAACGGACCCAGTGGAGCCAAGCCGTAACGTTACCTAATAAATTAGCTTTGTGAGGGTTGTCTTGACGACCAACAGACTCACTGCTATGTGACGCTGTTATTGTTAGCTTTAGCTAGCCAGCTAATAATATTTTTTTATGAGCGACTTTTGAATATTATGCAGTTGGTTAATGGCGATAACCGTTAAATATGTCAACAGGGACACAACAAACGTGGAAAAGTTTATTCAATCACAAAAAAAGCGAACACAGTTTATGTTGGAGGTGGCCGAAAGTAGGCTACAGAAACTCATTAATTCATTAAAACATGTTGCCCCCACTTGTACCGCACTTCCGGGTATCTATATCTATATTCTATCTATTGCTATAGTGAAATACTCCATTTGATTCTAGTTCTATTTCAGAATATCACATCAAATACAACTATTGCTGTATTTCCTATTGTGTTTAGTTAAAGGTTGGTTTGATTCAGGTATGATCATATGAATGAATCACTTCTGGCTGTCATATAGGATTCATCAAGGAACCTTTTTTCTTGGTGCTGATTGGCTCTTTGGATGTGACAGCTCCTATTATTCTTCCTGATGATTGGCCCAGCTGTTTGACATAAGCCTGAATTTAAATGTAAACGTTGCATCCAGTTCCAGTCATTGTACCTGAAGAAAATGTACAAAAATGAATTAAAGGTATTACAAAATGCCATCAGAAGTTAAAACGCAGTACTTTTTGCCTATTTTTCTTCTCTGTCTCTCCCACCTTACCTCTTCCTCTTTTCAGGAATAGAACTGGGTTTCGGTTGGTGTTTGATTTATTCATTGTTGTTTTTTTTTCCTCCAGTAGTGTTCTTGTATAAAAGGACCGAAAACTTTGAACTGGAGTACAAAGCGTTGTATATTTGGGTCACACGTTTTCCACATTTCTTCCGAGAGGAATTCTTGTGTGTACTCTCTCTCTCTCTCTCTCTCTCTCTCTCTCTCTCTCTCTCTCTAGGTCCTCAGAGAGCTCGTCTGGGGGCTGGGTCGGCGCCTCTTCTCTCCTCCACGTTCGTCCTTGAAGTAAGAGTATCAGCGGGGCACCCCGATCCAAGGGGAGTCTGGGAAGGGGGGCGGAGGGGGGGGCGCGGGGGGGGGGGGGGGTGGAGGAGAGGGGAGGAGAGGGGAGTGGAGGGGGTGTGGGGCAGAGAAAGAGAGAGAGAGAGGGGTTGGGAGCTAAATAATGGATGATTTCTTATTGAAATAAAGGCCGGGGCGAAAAGCAGGCATGTCATTACCCTGGAAACGGAGCAGAATGCCTAATCTCCAACGCCAGCAGTGCAGACGCAGCGCGGCGTGGTGGCACCACAGAAGAAGAAGCCGACAGCTCCCGGCGCTGTAGCCCGCCTTCCTCTGGACACGCCTCCGCCGACCGCTGTCAGGTGCGCGCATGCTGATTAATTTACCGAGCGCCGCATCGGTTTGTGTCATGGCGCTGTGTCCGAAAACCAGTGGCGTCCGGTGGGCACCGGGTATGCCGGCGCCAGCGTAGGCAAGCCGTCCGTGCGTGTGTGCGAGCCGCTGCCGCCGCAGATTTCTTGGGTTCCCCCGACGAGAGGTTTCTAGGCACCAGAAGGGCCCTTGAGCAGTTCCAGTACCCCAGCCCAAACAAGCCTTGAACCTGGAGGCCTTCCCAGACAGCAATCCGATCAGGGCTTAGTTCCGGCCCATATATGGCCCAGATCCGCTTGCTATCTGGGTTGGGATACGCTATAGAGTAGGCCTGTCTTAGTGGATACGATAGCCTAGCTAATATCAACTTCAACATAAGAATAACAGGAGTCACGAAGGAACAGCTGATGCACAGCGACTTGATACTGCCGCTTGGCAACTGCATTTCCTGGCGCCTGCTGTTGCTTTCTCAAGTTCACGCTCTCGAACCCGATTAAATCAAGAGCGAACAGCGCGGATTGACAGACACACCCCGGATAGCAAGCGGATCTGGGCCATATATGGGACGGAACTAAGTCACAAGTGCCAGATCTTGCCTCTATATGGCCCAGATCGCATTGCTCTCTGGGACAGGCCTAGAGGATTCTGAAGTCGGTTTTTCCTTTTCCAAGTGTACATACAACCATAACCATTTATTAAAGTTAGATAGCTAGATAAGTTGAGGATAAATGAACGGATCCTACCAAACCACATGATTCAGCTGTGTTAACAACTCGTAATTTATCACAAAAAGCCTACCTTATGTCGTAACCCAATCCAAAGCTTAATTTATGATAAGTCCTTCTCATGCTGTTTTGCATGTTAAATCCAAATCATGCATACTGTCTAAGTTCCGAGTAACGTTATTGAAAGTGTATTCAAGATTTTCTATTTTCCATGTTGATCGCTGCCAGTAGCTAGATCGCTAACGTTGCTAACGTGATTGTGATTAACTAGCCTTGCGTCAACAGGTTCTCCTCGTTGCTAGCGACAGCCAGGTGAATGGTGGGACAAGTTTTGATTGGATAAGCTGTACCAATGTCAAAATGCCAATGGGAATTCCAATGTAAGCTACTACCCAGATAGCAAGCGGATCTGGGCCATATACAGGCCAGATCTGGCCCTTGTGGCTTAGTTCCGGCCCATATATGGCCCAGAATCATTACACATCCGCTTGCTATCTGGGTAGAAGCTGGCATGCCCTACTGCCCACTGACAAGCATTTTGACAAATTACAGGTTAGGTTACATCTTGAACGATGACAACATTTTGGGGGGTTTTGTATGTGTGGGCTAATTTCATTGGTTGGTTTTTTAATTTGCCTTGACTTCCGTAAGCCTTTTAGCTGACCACAAAGTTAGTAGACGACAAGCTAGTTTGACCGCTGACAAGCTAGTTTGACCGCTGTCAACGTGGACCGTAACGTGGACTGTTTATTTTCATTAGGCCTGTAGAGCACGACCAAAACACAGAGGAGAATGAAGCGATATGGCAGAATACAAGACGCAGTTCAGACACAAACAGTCTATAAAATCTTTTTATAAGGACTATTATGGGTATGGCTTACCCTGGCTTATAGGAGAAATCGCCATTGTCCAGACCTACATTCCAGTGATCGTGCTCAAGGCGTATCAGTCAGTGAGAGGTACCCTACAGTCATAATGCCTCAGACCAGTCATCCTTCTGACCTGACTTGTGTTCAGGCCTCTCGTTGATTCACTCTCCTCTCATTTTCACTTTTGCCGGAAAAAAAATGTGTCTGGCCTTTCGCCAGACTAGATGAATTATGAAGCGACACCGAACTCCTGTCGCTCACTCCTGCAGAATTAGCAGCACTTCACTGAAGAGACACACAAACACACACTCTCTCTCTCTCTTTCTATCCCTCTCAAATACACATACACACTCACACACACACACGCACACTACACATGGTGTTCCTAATAGCTTATGCAAATAGCCAACACATTCACACCAGCCCTATTGTACAGTAACAGTGTGAGTGGTGCATTGAGAGAACTCCAGATACTTGTTTAAAAGGCAAAGTAGAAAGATAGATAAATAATAAATAGAGGTGTCAAGAGTCACTTCCAAGTCAAATCAAATGACACTGCGGATGTGCTTGCTTGAAGTTGCTCTGTGAAATTGACACTGTATAATTTGAGTGGTGCAACAGCGCAACAAGATTGATGCCGAAAAAGTTTCTCTGCACCAGAATGCGACGGTTTAATTCCAGTTACTCTCCTTGGTAATTAATTCTAATTATCCGCTATATGGAAATACAGCGCTTGATTTATGAAATCCCAATAATCTGGGAAGTCTGCAATCCAGAACGAACATTTGGAATATTAACAGTAATTAAAATGGAAAAGTCGCAGGCTGCCACCCCATTGGCTTGGAGAAAAATGTATTAGCGAGACATATGGTTATGATAATTAATCCCAGGACTACAAGAAAAACAAATAAACACAGGCTAAGCAAACAGGGGGGCAGCTGAGGGCTTGGGGGTACTGGAGTTCTGGGGAGGAACCCAAAAAAACAAACGGCAGATCTTATCGGGCGGCGACCGAGGCCGACTCTGAGACGCAGAGGAGGAGTGGAGGGGAGGAGGAGAGGAAGGAGGGATCAGGGAACGGAGGGGGGGGGGGGGATGAAAGATGAAGGGAACGGATGGAGCCGGTGGAGAGGGAAGTAAGGGATGAGCGTCTGAGGGTCGGAGGCGGGGGGGGGGGGGGCGTGAGGAGGACAGGGGGGCTCTTCCCCCTCCCGAAGTCTTCCATCCCGGGACACGTCCCCGAGTCCCTGCGTATCCCTCCGCATGAGAAACCCGGGTCTGTTTTCTGTTATGTGCACTTGTGGACGGGGACCCTGTTTACGTGGCGCATGGCAGCGGCATAGGGGCCACGCCCTAACCCATAGGGGCCACGCCCTGGACATGTGGGGCCACGCCCTGACCCATACGGGCCACGCCCTGGACATGTGGGGCCACGCCCTTACCCATAGGGGCCACACCCTGGACATGTGGTCAACTCACATTCCAGCTATACTTTCTGTCCCATTTTGTCAAGGCCAATCAATCATTTAGCTTCTTCTTATAGGCTCTGCAATGAACGACCAAGACAGGGACCAAGACAGCAATCCGATCAGGGCCATATACGGCCAGATCTGCTTGCTATCTGGGGAGAGAATAAAAAGCCTTGATACACAGAAATGCTCTCCCTCGTTTCCCCTCGGTTTAGAGGAGAGGAGGAAAGGATAGGAGGAGAGGAGGAGAGAAGGGGATAGGAGAGGGGAGAATGCGAGGAAGCCATCGTGTGCCATTTGCACACACACACACACAAACGGCTAGCGATTGTTGTGTTGGAAGTAGCCGAGGTAATCTTTCTCTGTCCCCCCCTCTCCCCCCTCTCTCTCTCTCTCTCTCTCTCTCTCTCTCTCTCTCTCTCTCTCTCTCCCCGGTTGGAAGCAGAGGCAGGCGAGGGATAGAGAGGAGGATGAGGGAGACAGAAGGGAATATCTGCTAATAAGGCGCTGGGTGAAAGGCTTTGGGAAAGCTCCCCGCGGTGCCGGGCTGTAATGGAGATAAGCGCCCCGGTGTTGTTGTCTCACAAAAATCAACAAAGGGAACATGCGATGTGAGAGCATGCGGCTCGTCCCCAGTGAAAAGCCAGTTTTTCATGGCGGCGTAATGTTTAGCCGCATTAGAAATCATTAGGGCCTGGCACTGTGAAGAGAGCGTGCCAGACGCCCGTGCCCCAGTTTAGACCATTTCAAAAGCCGCCATAATCCGCCCCCATCCACCCCCACCCCCCCCCCCCCCACCGTAAACTCACTTCCTCATTCACCTTCTGATGTAGAAGGAAGAGATAGTGGAGGGGGGGTTCCGTAAAAGAGATTTGTGTTTCCAGCAAATAGGAATAAAAGAAAAAGGAAAAAAAAACGGGAAAAAAAAGCGGTTTGTTTTAGCAGTAGCTTCAGCTAATCCGCGTCCGTGTGCATGGTGATCAGTGGGAGAGATAAATGCATGGCTGGTTGGTTGTGATGCTAGCAGCAGGTGCTTCCGTCGGTTGGTGGTTGGGGGGGGGGGGCGGGGCTGATGAATGGACGCTGGTAGCGGTCCGAGCCGGATGTCCTAGGGAAGGGGACTGATAATGGGACGGATGCAGGGTTCCCAGCACAGGCGCTGTGTGTTGATTGGTTGGCTGGCTGGTTGGACGTGGACCTATTAGAGTACCCAGAAGCTCTCGCTATGGCAATAACATCTGGGTACAAAGCGATGATATTGGTGGACACCAATGAGAATCCGATCGGATTTTGTATCGGATGCTGATTGGCCCGCGCAGATAGTGGGCTTTATAGAGAGGCTGATTTGGCCTCTGATTGGTCACTAACCACAGATTCAAGTTTTTAATGAGTCCTGTTTTGCTGCCGGTGGCATTTCTGGAACACAAGGTGCAATTTACTTGGACTTCCACGTTAATTCTCACTTCACTGTGATTTTTATTGTAAAAGTATATTATCTATAGGCCCCCAATGAAATAATGTTCAAATGCAGCTGGATTTGAAAGGTAATGCTCCGCCCCTGTGCCCATGTTGTGTGGCGCTTGACTCTGGAGCTAAAATGTTTTGTTTTGCAGTAGAACTTGTGGAGTTATGTAACAGAGGAAAGGAGAAAAAGGATTGCCTAACCACAATATAGCCTATAGCCACAATAGTCTAGTCACAATATAGCCTGTAGCCACAACAGTCTAATCACAATATAGCCTGTAGCCACAATAGTCTAGTCACAATATAGCCTGTAGCCACAATAGTCTAGTCACAATATAGCCTGTAGCCACAATAGTCTTGTCACAATATAGCCTGTAACCACAATAGTCTTGTCACAATATAGCCTGTAACCACAATAGTCTAGTCACAACATATCCTGTAGCCACAATAGTCTTGTCACAATATAGCCTGTAACCACAATAGTCTAGTCACAATATAGCCTGTAGCCACAATAGTCTAGTCACAATATAGCCTGTAGCCACAATAGTCTAGTCACAATATAGCATGTAGCCACAATAGTCTAGTCATAATATATCCTGTAGCCACAATAGTCTTGTCACAATATAGCCTGTAACCACAATAGTCTAGTCACAATATAGCCTGTAGCCACAATAGTCTAGTCACAATATAGCCTGTAGCCACAATAGTCTAGTCACAATATAGCATGTAGCCACAATAGTCTAGTCATAATATATCCTGTAGCCACAATAGTCTTGTCACAATATAGCCTGTAACCACAATAGTCTAGTCACAATATAGCCTGTAGCCACAATAGTCTAGTCACAACATAGCCTGTAGCCACAATAGTCTAGTCACAATATAGCCTGTAGCCACAATAGTCTAGTCACAATATAGCCTGTAGCCACAATAGTCTTGTCACAATATAGCCTGTAACCACAATAGTCTAGTCACAATATAGCCTGTAGCCACAATAGTCTAGTCACAATATAGCCTGTAGCCACAATAGTCTAGTCATAATATATCCTGTAGCCACAATAGTCTTGTCACAATATAGCCTGTAACCACAATAGTCTAGTCACAATATAGCCTGTAGCCAGAATAGTCTAGTCACAATATAGCCTGTAGCCACAATAGTCTTGTCACAATATAGCCTGTAACCACAATAGTCTAGTCACAATATAGCCTGTAGCCACAATAGTCTAGTCACAATATAGCCTGTAGCCACAATAGTCTTGTCACAATATAGCCTGTAGCCACAATAGTCTAGTCACAATATAGCCTGTAGCCACAATAGTCTAGTCACAATATAGCCTGTAGCCACAATAGTCTAGTCACAATATAGCCTGTAGCCACAATAGTCTTGTCACAATATAGCCTGTAACCACAATAGTCTAGTCACAATATAGCCTGTAGCCACAATAGTCTAGTCACAATATAGCCTGTAGCCACAATAGTCTTGTCACAATATAGCCTGTAGCCACAATAGTCTAGTCACAATATAGCCTGTAGCCACAATAGTCTAGTCACAACATATCCTGTAGCCACAATAGTCTAGTCACAACATAGCCTAGCCCCAGTATAGCCTAGTATAACAGTATAACATGTTGAATATACCAGGGGTTCTCAACCTTTTGTAACTTAAGGCCCACTGTTAGCTGAACACATTTGTCTTAACACCATTGGATGCGATTGCCGTTGATATTCAAACATAACTGGTTATTGCAATTATGCATTTTAACATGACATTTTTTGTTTGAATGTGAATTCTTGAGTAAATTTAGATACTATAAAAAATTAAAATATAGAAAATAAAAATAACTAGCTTTGTAAATTACCAAACTTTATTTATTTATTTTTCAAACCATTTGGCAGTTGGCTACCACCGCCTCTGTGGCCCACTGGATGGCGCTCTGCTGACCACTGGTTGAGAATGGCTGGAATATACTGTAGCCTGGCCGCAATATAGACTAGTATATTATCCAGTAAACCGTAACCTATTGTAGCACCAATAGCCGACTCACTATAGCCTTGCTATGCTAGCTTAGCCACAGTAGGCCTATAGTCCAACCACACTATAGCACACCCTGCATAGCCTCGCTACGCTAGCTTAGCCTAGCTTAACTACTAGCGCTGGTAATGGATGCAGCAGTCCAAAAAGGTCAGGCCCTGTCATCGGGGGACCCATTAGGAAGGCACGAGCACACACAGCCTCCGTCTCTCCCCGGGACCCCGGGCTCCTGCAGGCGCTAAGTAGCCCCAATAGCCCCTTCAGAGGGCCAGGCCAAGCTCCGTCCGGGGACCGCACCCCCCCTGAACCCTCATTTGTCTAGCAGGCCATCCCGCGCAGCGCCCGTGGCCGTGTTAAAGTCTTGATCTATGGGACAGGCCGCCAGCTCGCCCACCACGGCATCCCCACGCGTGCACTTTATCCCGGCGTATTCATACGTTTCCAGATCCTACAGTCGTGACGCTAAATAAGCTATGTGAAATATGCCGGTTGCGTTCTCTCTTGGGGGGTGTTGTGTGCACGCGCGGTGGTGCTAGCGCACGCTGTACGCCAGCGCTCTGTCTCCCTAGGCCCTCTCTCCTCAGTCTCGCGTCCTGACACTGATACGAAGTGATGAACCAATCGTTTAGACGTGCGACGAGCCAGTCGGGTGGCGCTGTGTTTCCAGGCTCTGAAACACTATCACGCTGTCACCTACAGTATAATCACTTGTTACCCCGGATTGACGGGGAACCACCTTGACAGCAGTAGAACTCCACCAGAGGGAGGTTTCAAGTTACGGGGTCGGCTTAAACCAAAATGCAAACAATAGCGCGAAAGCGGTTCGGTTCTTTTTCTCGAGATCGTTTCAAAGGCGCACGGGGTAAGTAGTACCAGGCTTCCGGATGGTTCCGTATATTGTTAGCCTTCAGCCCGGCGGAGGCCTGTACAGGCGGACTGGACAGGCTCGGGCTAGTGGACTGAGTCCCTCCACGGGGTGTGTGCTACTGCCAACGCCCACATGCGGACTTTTCACCACCTACTCAGATGGCCGGCCCTTGCCTGGGCCTGCCACTGCCCTCTCTCTCTCTCTCTCTCTCTCTCTCTCTCTCTCTCTCTCTCTCTCTTTCTCTCTCCCTCTCTCTCTCTCTCCAGCTGTGGGTGACAGGTCCGGGGTGAAGCTGATGGGCTGTTGCCGGGGCGTCGTGGCGACTGTTCCGTTTTCATGTTTCCCAGCAGCCTTTGGTGTTGTACACCGCTCTTCCTGGATCTCCCTGGAGCCCGGCCAATAGCCAGGCCTCAACAAGGCTGTCAAACTCAATTCTGCCAATGGCTGGTGTTGAAAGCCGGCCTGGTCGACATCTCAACGAGAGCCATGTTGTTCTCACTCCTCTGTTGCCTGGAAATGTGGTGTGTGCGTGTGTGCGTGTGTGTGCGTGTGTGTGTGTGTGTGTGTGTGTGTGTGTGTGTGTGTGTACCAGTTAAATCTCTCTCTCTAGAAATTGTATATTTGGCATCAGGAATTTCAGCCACTAAACCCTATTCTACTGGAATTAGAAAGTGTTCATTAGCATTTGTCTTGTCTGTAAAGCGGCCCCATTCATTAGATTAGCATTGTGCTAATGTGGAGACAAGCATGGACCTTAAATATAGGAGGCTGTATATCATAATGTGTCCCTTTGATGCTGATCCATTCATTCTCTACATGGACAATACACACACACACACACACACACACACACACAAACAACCCCACTGCTTGTGTTTAACAGCACTTGGAGGTGGACATCTTCTGTCTCCGCGGGTTTCCATGGCGTTCCCATGAATCATTGCTGCTTGTTCCTTTCTTGGCGCGGAGGGGAATCACATTAAGTGGAGCGTCTGCATTTGGCTCACGCCAGTCCTGCCTTAATAGCAGTAATTTGGAGAGGGGAGAAAGAGCGCCGGAGAACGGAGAAGAAAGCGAGCTCGCAGCACTAATTCCAGTCAACACAAACACCCTCTCGGAATCCCTCCACATTCATTTGCATTCAAATATCCAGCAGCTAAATATGTAAGGAGAAAATCGGCCCCTTTTCTATTTATATCCGCGCGCGTCTCCTGCGACGTTTGTTAGCCGGCGCGTGCGCTAGCCGGCGCAGCGCGCGTGTGTGGTGTGTGTGTGTGTGTGTGTCCTCTTGTCTTGCTCAGAACAGGCCTCCCACACCAAGACTTTGGAGGTTCAACCTCTCTACAAGTCAGCTTCACAGATATACTGAAGAGAGGGAGAGAGAGGGAGGGAGGGAGAGAGAGAGGGAGAGAGAGAGAGATAGCACCCCCAAGGAGCCAGCGAGAGAGAGAGTGCGGGAGGGGGGGGGGGGGGGGGGAATATAGTGGAGAAACAATGAGAGATATATCAAATAAAAAAGGAGAGGCACATTAGCTACACAGAGACACACATGAAACTTTGAAGAGGAATGGTTCTATCTATCCCCTCTCTCTCCTCCCTCCCTCCCTCCCTCCCTTCTTCTCATTTACAGTAATCCATCACTATCACGGGGCATATTTCTGTGTGGAACCGTAGGGAGCCCCCCTCTACAGGGTTCCGTAGGCTACAGTACAGCCGGGTGTGTTGTACTGTACCCGTGACCTATACATCAAAACCGTACTCACCTACGGGGGGGCATGTTGTACCGCGACGGTATCTCACTGATCTTTGTGTGAAAGCCGCTAACAGCCCCAGCACCTGTTCCCCGTCCCGCGGTTCGCTCCTCGCACTTCCTTCCGAGTCGCGGTGCGATCCGACGTGGAGCGGTTTCTAATTCGTGATTCATCACCGGGATTAAAACAAAATAATGATTTAAAAAAAAAAAAAGGAAAAAAGTTGCCGCGGTGTCGTCGTCGTACTTGGGAGGCGGACGGGAAAACGCAGATCATCCGCCGTTAAATACCTGTTTACCGGGGAATCGGCACACATCACGATTGTAATTCACAGCTTTACCCCCCCCCCCCACCCCACCCCACCCCCCATCCCATCCCCGTTTCTAGGCTATATCTGGATCTCATCTCTTCGGATGTAATGCAATGGTTTTAATGGCGATCCTATGTGTTGAATCCGAGGAATTATCCGCGCTAATGCTTGGTTCTAATGCTACTATCGCGCTGATAATACCATTATCTAATCCTGGCATTGAGCGCTTGCTACCCTTAGCTGTTGATGCCAGATAATTCCGATAACTAATGCACCAGTCACTACCGCACACACCCCTCCCTTCCTCCTCCGCTCTGATGAGTGCCCGTCACACCCTCCCGCCTCCACAGTCTGCGGGCGACAGGTTCCATTCCTACTGTACCCTCCACGCCATCGCGGCGGCGGTAATGAATCAACACAGCGATGCACACCCACATGCTAATAACGTTAGCACGCCGGCCAGCGGCCCTCGGGAGGATATGGGTGACCTGTTGCGACCTCGCGCGTGCTAACGTCGCTAGCGACCGGCCACTGTTTCTCGCAGGGGTACGGGATCCTCCGTAATCCTCCCGCGCTGGTATTTGGCCAGGCGTGTTGCACAGCTGCTGGATTTATCACGTGCGTCCTCACAAAAGATGTGGTGACAGAAACGGGATGCGTGTGATAAAGAAAGCAGCTGTGATGTCACGCTGTGCGGGGGGTTATGGGGGATTCTGCATCCCTGTGAGAAACGGGATCCATATCAGTGTAATGGACCACTTGTTGCTATTATCCAGAAGGTTATCCATTTTCCTTTTGACGCGTCTTATTATCTAGCAACACTTCCTGTCGTACAAAAAGGATAGGCCTACATAAGTTTATACAGTCTGACAATAGCACAATCAATTGAGTCCAATCTGTCTCCCGTACCTACGACTTTATCTAATACTCTGATTTAATTCTGCAAGAGCACCAGTACCCAGATAGCAAGCGGATCTGGGCCGTATATGGGCCAGAACTAAGACCCAAGGGCCAGATCTGGCCTGTATATGGCCCTGATGGGATTGCAGTACTGTTTCTGTTGGCTGAAAGCGACACATGTTGCATAGAGCTCTGTGCACCGAGTTGTTTTCTGTCCTTTTTTTCGACTGCGCTCCCCCAGCGACGGCCACCCACTTCTCCCGTGTTTCCACGGTGGTCGGGGGGCTGCTCTCTCGCTCTCCCCCTCGGTGTCTGTCTGCGTAAACACCAGCGTACCTGCACAGAGACGCACTCAGGATCTGCCCCGGGAGGGCGGGGGGGGGGGGGAGAGAGAGAGGGAGAGAGAGAGAGAGAGAGAGAGAGAGAGAGAGTGGGAGGCATGAAATGTCAGACTCAGATGCACCAGACAGCCACTCTGTTTAATTTTGAGTTGGAGAATGCAATATCGGAATCGGAAGAATCTTCAGTGTCTTCTGAAGATGATGCTGATCATATTTTGGCTTTTCTCATTCCATGTGGATATTGTATGTGGGGGTGTATATTGTATGTATGTACAAAATTAGATTATGATATTATTAGTATATATTATTATTATTTTTAATAATAATAATAATAATAATAATAATGATAATAATAATAATAAAACAAAAGGGACCATATGAACAATAATAATAATAATTATAATAATAAAACTAAAGCGACCATATTAACAATAATAATAATAATAATGATAATAATAAAACTAAAGCGACCCGCTGCAGAAATATCCACGAATGTGAAACAGAACTACAGTATGTCACTACACTAGTTTCGCTCTGAATATTAACGTGAATATTAACGCTGGTATGTGGCAGTAGTCATCTTTGATTCAGATCACTGCAAAAACCATTTGGGAAATGCCCTTAACTACAAAAGAGCCTCTATAATCATGGCAGACGCTGGGGAGCGGGATGGAGAAATCCTTACATTCAGCCAGGCCAGATTCATGGCCGTCTCTGTTTAACCAGCCATTTCCTGGTTCTGCGCTGCTATTTGATTTGGCCGGGCGTAGCGCTGGGAGGACAGGGGGACAGTTGTCTTCCTCCGCCTCCGAGCCCCAAGAATTTCCTTGCTTACTTTTCCTCTGCTTTTCTCTTCGTGAAAAAAACGAGAGAGAAATCTGGATCGTAGCCTCTAGCTTGAGTTATTGGTCGAAAGTGCGAGGAGGGGCACAGAAGGGAGGGATGAGAGTGGAGGAGAGGGAGAGAGGTTAAGGGAGAGAGGGAACCTCTAGACCCTTGTTTGCGCTGTCAGAGTTCGTTTCGATCAACAGCATAATGGTTTCCCGCCTCTCGATGTGGACACCCTTGAACAACATCGACGCAAAGTGTTTACCGTTGAAAAGGCATAGCTGCTGCCGAACCTGCGCTGCATTGAAAATGAAATGACACAGTTGATTAAAGTGGCTGGATGCATAAACATAGTGCTTGGTAATGTCAATATCGGCACACAAGCCTGTCTATGGAATAACACAGTAATGGATTATCACCTTCAACAGTGAATGTTTGGTATTTGAAAAGCCCTGCAGGAAAACTCATTCAAGCTAACATTTACCTTTTTGCAATGTAAATACGAGTCCCAGTTGAAGCCATCGCTCCTAGAGTATACAGTACTAACTAGCACACCCAAATGGGCGTACTATCCCTTTAAGAACCATGAGAGTCAACTAAGCAGCTTCTGGGTGATTTCCCATAACCCATTGCGTGTTTGGGCGCCGCCCACTGCAGGAGATGGATGTTCTGTATGTGTAACATGCGTGAGGACATCGGCTTGTTTGTTTACCAACGTTTGGCCTCGCGTTCCTCCACGTAAATGTCTATGATTCTCCGCTCAGGTGCGGCCCATTTACACGGTGATGTCGGACGCGTCTTCACCGCCTTCCCTCCAGGTGCACATCCTTCGCGAGAGGGGAGGGACAGCGAGAGAGAGAGAGAGAGAGAGAGGGGGGGTGGGGGGTCGCGAACGAGGTAGAGAGTGCACCTGGCTCCTAGCCGCACCTGTGAGTGGGCTCTCGTCGGCTAATGATGTGGTTTCTCTCCGGCAGGCTCTAAGAGCTGAATCGTGTCCCCCGGTGCCTCGCGGTTGATGATGCTTAAACCACGCCGCATGTTGCATACATCCCATCCAGCTTCCTACCCCCCCCCCCCCCCCACACACACACACACTCTCATCCTAGCTTCCTACAAGCTGAAATAGTAGGCCTCTATTAGCATTCCCCGGGCAAAACTAAGAGACGTCTCAGTCAGCGTTCGCTCAAACTTGGCTACTTCAAACGAAGTGACGCTGATGGGGGTGTGGGGGGGGGGCACTCCCTGGTTACCCCCCCTGGTTAGGGTTAAGGAGCCAGGCGGAGGGACACAGGGTCCCGAACGGCGACGAGCAACGCCTCACGCCCCAGTCCTCTGTGACCGGAGTCCACGCGTAACCCACATCGCCGCGGGCGCCGGCGCGGATCCTCTAAACGGCGAAAGGAAATGGCCGCCGGCGCCCGGTAGCCGGCGCGTTCCGCCCTCTGCCGGGGTTCAGCCGGGCGTCTGTTATCCGCCGGCTGATCCCTTCGCCGCTCGCCCCCCCCCTCCTGTTCCGAGAGGTAAAGGGATACGTCTTTAACCTGGAGAAGGAGCCTCACTCGGCTTACCGCTCGGCGCTAAAATGGGATGTGTGTTCCTCTTTGTAACCGCTAACCTGCTTGTTGGATTGCTGTGCGTGTGTGTGTGTGTGTGTGTGTGTGTGTGTGTGTGTGTGTGTGTGTGTGTGTGTGGTGTGTGTGTGTGTGTGTAAGCGCAAGCACAGAGTAGGGGTACGGAGAAATCCCATTATAGAGATGTGTTGTTGCCACGCTTTCCCATACACACCCTCAACCCCCATGTAATCCAGTCACACACTCACTGCGCATCTACACACACACACACACACACACACACACACACACACACACACACACACACACACATCCACTAGACCCAGAAGCCCGGCAGTGAGCTGTGTATCTTGCTGTTCCGTAGTGTTACCTACCGCGAAACATGACAGCTAATGATATCAAAATCTCTTTTCAACTTTTGTGTGTGTGTGCATGTGTGTGTTTGTGTGTGTGTGTGAATGTGTGTGTGCGTGCATGAGCGCATGTGTGTGTGTGCGTGTGTGTACATGTGTGTGTGTGTGGATTGCTGCCATGTATCGATTAGCACAGAGGCAACTCTGTCTCTGCAAAGTCAGAGAGGGTCCTTTCATGTCAAAGA
>NC_140245.1:24289882-24302382 GCF_949987555.1 Borostomias antarcticus | reverse complement strand
TCCGCTGTAGCCCCGCCCCTCCCTGGCTCCGCCCCTCCCTGACTCCGCCCCTCAACGTCTCTCTCTGTCTCCTCCAGGCCTCGTCCGCTGAAGCTCCGCCCCTCCCCGGCTCCACCCCTCCTCAGCCCCGCCCCTCGCCGTCTCTCTCTCTGTCTCCGCGTGAAGACGACAGAGACCCGGGACTCTGCTATCAGCCAGGGCAACGGCCACGCCTGTCACTCATCCATCATTAGGCCGGGGAAGTGATCCCTACACCCCCCCCCCCCCACACACACACACAGACTCATATTCCTGTATTAAAGCCATCATGTTTCAGTGTGTTGATTTGGTGAAATTACATACATGCTGAAACAAGTTCCCCCCCCACATCGAAAATGTTACAAGATCTATTCAGCTTTGATTCCCCTCCTTGTCTGACGGCAGCCTGCAATTACCCCGATCAATACGTGATTCTCAAATCAATGTTTTAATTAAATCTCTCAAGTAATTAACTCAACTAATGAAACAAATGAGTTCTCTCTCTCGCTCCGAAGGCTGTAACTGCGACGGCCGAGGACTCGCTGTTCTGAAGAGGAGTGTGTTTTGGGGGACTCTCTGGGCGCCCCGAGTTGAGCAGGATAAATGAAAGATGTAAAATGGGTCAAACTAACTATTTCGTTTTGGGCTGCAGGGATCTGGTCTGCGGTCGCCAGCCCACCTTCCTCCCACTGTCCATATGTAGCTCATAAATATGCATATCGCCCGGTGCGATTATACTTATCCTAGATTTAGAGGTTTCTAACCGGTTAGGGTGTCGTCGAGCCACCGGGAACTGGCTGCTCTTCCAGATCGGGATTACCGAAGCTCCGAGCAGTGAGAGAGAGACACATCTGTCCCAACTGGCAACCATACCAAGCTCTCACTGTCGGTGAAATACGATAGTTTGTATTAAATCATATGAAAACAATCAATCCCGGACGCGTTTGTCTGCTCGGACCGCAAACTATCACAAGTAATGATTAGACGCCGCGGTCTCCGAGAGAATTACCGCGCGACCCCTTCCTGCGATTGAGGTGTCACCTCTCTCCGATACAACCCACCCCCCCCGCTCCTCCTCCCTTCCCTACCTCCTCCCTGATTGGTTCTCTCTCATGTTGTTCCCGTGTCCTTCCTCTCTTAGCAGTCCCTCCGCTCGCTCTAATAAAACGCCCGTAAAGACAGAGAGGGATAGCTTCGCCCCAGAGACGCAGAAGACCCAAGCTGCCCAGATCTATTTTCTGCTTCGCTATGTCTTCACACCCCGGTCAGCTGGGGGAATGTAGCTGTCCATCACCCCCTACCGGCGCCCGCTAACGTTTTTACTACCTTTAAATTAGCCGCTGTCACAGCCGATCCGTGCTCCGACATCCCCGCACGGCGCCAGATGTTTCGCGGCGTCGCCGCCGTAAATCTCGGGACTCCTCACCGGGAGGGATCGACGCGGGGACGGCCGGACGCCGAGGCCTCCCCTCCGTCTGTCGACACGGCGGCACGATTTGTACGCCGGCGGCGGCACGCCGATCGGCAGTTTCTCATTGGCTTCCCCGGGCGTAATGTCTCGCCGTTTCTCAAACGCGGGTACGAGGGCGGCTTTCTCCGCTCTCTTCCTTCCGACGAGCTGTTCCGTAGACATCGGCCATGGATTCTCTCCGCAAACACAAAAAAAGAGACGAAATAAAGGGGAAAATAGGCTTGTTTCAGCTCACAGCATGTTCGGTTGTCAGAATTCGGTCCCTATCGCTAAGGAAATGGTGTCGATCATAGTGGTGTGATGTTAGAGAAAGTCATATTTGAGATAGTCTCGCGATGACAGACTTAGGAGATCACCGCTGTCCCCTTCGCTAGAACAGCTCCGAAAACTGACCGTCTACGCCTGCATTACCGGAAATGATGTCCACAAAACAAACAGGAGTGGAGAATCAAAGGAAGACGTTCACCGCCCCAACAGGGCTTGAAGGACCTTCCTAAAGATGGTGGATGGGTTCTTTGATGCTGGGTTCGTTTTTTTCAATCTCTCAAATTGTTTCCACCCACTTTTATCGACGAATCCTGGACGAATGTCTTGTCTCTAGATGAGCCCAGCGTTTAGAGACGGACTCGTGAGTCTATATTTGAGACTGTGTTGACTCACACAGCTAAGAGTGGTTTGAAAAGCCAACTGAATTTCTCGGCTTTCAGATCAGGTCATCCATCACTAAACACATCCCTCCCCTGGGGTGGTCAGCAGGGTCAGCCTGTCATGGGCTCCGGTCAGCCTGCTGATGGCAATGAGGGGGCTGAGGCCACAACAGGCCAGTTGATACTGATTCAGGCCAGTTGGTACTGGTACAGGCCAGTTGATACTGGTTCAGGCCAGTTGGTACTGGTTCAGGCCAGTTGGTACTGGTTACTGTTACAGGCCAGTCGGTACTGGTACAGGCCAGTTGATACTGGTTCAGGCCAGTTGGTACTGGTTCAGGCCAGTTGGTACTGGTTACTGTTACAGGCCAGTTGGTACTGGTTCAGGCCAGTTGATACTGGTTCAGGCCAGTTGGTACTGGTTCAGGCCAGTTCGTACTGGTTACTGTTACAGGCCAGTTGGTACTGGTAACTGGTACAGGCCAGTTGATACTGGTTACTGGTACAGGCCAGTTGATACTGGTTCAGGCCAGTTGGTACTGGTTACTGGTACAGGCCAGTTGGTACTGGTACACTAGTACAGGCCAGTTGGTACTGGTTACTGGTACAGGCCAGTTGGTACTGGTTACTGGTACAGGCCAGTTGGTACTGGTTACTGGTTCAGGCCAGTTGGTACTGGTTCTCACCCCATGCCCATAGTGTGGTTCTCTTATATACTGGTCCAGTGTTCCATGTCTGCTGGTCCAGGTTCCTCGTCTATGGAAGACCAGCAGGGTGCTTCATGGGTAACAGACGGGGGAGCATGAGACACACCGATGAGACACACTCTCACCGCCTCGCTCTTTCCCTCTGTCTCTTCCCTCTCTCTCTCTCTCTCTCTTCCTCTCTCTCTCTCTTTCCCTCTCTCTTCCTCTCTCTCTCTCTTTCCCTCTCTCTTCCTCTCTCTCTCTCTTTCTCTCGCTACCTGTATAACTCTCTTCCTCTCTCTTCCCTCTTTCTCTCTTACCCTCTCCCTCTCTCTCTCTCTCTCTCTCTCTCGCTGTATCACTCTTCCTCTCTCTCTTTCCCTCTCTTCCTTCTTTCTCCCTCTCCTTCCCTTCCTCTTTATTTCTCTTTCTTTCTCTCTCTATCTTTCCTCTTGCTCTCCCTCCCTCCCTCCCTCCCTCCATATCTATTCAGCCAATTAACAATAGCCCTTCAGTGTTGTGTAATTGAGGACAGAACACAGCGGTTGAGGATGCTATTAGGGGCGTTATCAATCAGGCGCGGGCAGTAAGGAGCACTCCCTAATGCCCCGTCACATGACCAGGCCCCCGTATTTACGACCGCGCGGCTCTGCCGCATGACTGGCATCGCAGAGCCCTCAAATAATAAAATAAATCAAAACATAAGAGTTTTGTCTACTCGCAATTTCCTTCTCGGAATATGAAACCAGATGTTTCCGGCATGCTAAAGATGCTTTTCATCTCGGGCGCTTTTTTTTCCCCCCTGCCCCCTCCAGCCCTCACAACACCCCCCCCCCCCCCCCCCCCCACCCTCCTTTTTCAAAATAAATGTAGCCTTAGAAAAAAATTTGAACGAGAGAGGCTTATAAAAAGTGAAATGTCCTCTTTGCCCAAGGAAGTAGTCTGTTTTGCATTGATAGAGAGGCACCAGCAGCCCCTGGGCGTTCGGCAGAGCCTGTTCTCCCTGCGTGATATCCCTCCACCACATCTCCCGGCTCGAGTGGGCCTCTAAGTAACATGCCGGGGTCAAAGCAATAGCGTTTGGTCCTCTCTCTCTGCTGGTTACCTCTAATTGGGGGTGTTCAGGTTAGGGAACATCCTGGTTATCACAAAGCTGACAGAGAATACATTTCGGGGAGCCTAATTCGAGTCACGAGTGACCTGCATTTGCAAATATTCAGCCACAGAGCGTGTTTACATTGGCAATGTGGAATTATCCCCCTGCCGACGCGCACGCCAACATCATCACCAGCACAGGTTTGTCTAAAAGGGTTGTTGTTGTTGTTGCTTTTTTTTTTTTCAATTGATACCGGATGTATTTGAATATAAATGTCATAAATGAGCACAGACCTTGATGTGAGCCTGGTTGTGTAATTCGTCCGGGACTATGAGTGTGGTCCCAGTCATGCTTTATGAAGAGCCTGTCTGTTTTACGCCCCCCCCCCCCGCCCAAAGCCCCCCACCCCCCCAATCTTTGACAAACCGTGTGTGCTTACCTACTGCCAGTCATTTCCAGTCAGTCTCCCAGCTATAATAAACATCACGCGTCGACGGTCCGGCCCGGCCGCGGCTCCCCCTCATGCGCCATCGTTTTGAGCCCGTCCAGGTCCTGCCAGTTCACTTCCTGTTGGGGGTTTGAGAACCGGGCCAAGTCCAAACAAACGGGTCCTGTGGCGTGCACAGCGGCCCGCGTAAGTGCTCCACCTGCACAGTGTAAAAAAGACGCATGACAAGATGGCCGACGCGGTGGGGCTCTCACTCTGGGATGGCGTTGTCAGGGGGGAACCCGCTGATTCTGTGCGGGCGTTTTAGCGGGCGGTGCCAACGCTCGGGCGCCAGGGGCCAGTTTGACTTGGAGGAGTCGGAGGAGGAGGCGCCACAGGGTGGCTGTTTGTGTGACTGTATTAGGAAACGTACAGTAGATTCTCTGCCAGTCTGAAAGAGTGGATGTGTGTTCGCTGGTACAGTAGGCGGCTTTCTGAGGACCGTGAATCGCCGAGGTCACGTCGCGAAAGCATGGATGTGAGGAAAGCTGTTTTGCACAGGAAAATATTTTATATACGTAATCTACAGGTATAACCTTCAATTTAAGCTCATGATAAATTGGATCTTGAAAGTTTACAATCCCTGTTTCTTCTTCTTAGTGCTGTCAAAGGTCATCTGAGGAATATTATTGAGTGAACAGAAGTATACGACATGAAAAAGAAAAGATAGTCTTGACACTAATGTCTGAACTGATACCCACAATGCCTCTGACCGGCCTCGACAGCAGCCATGACACTTCGACATTGTTTACGTAAACGCAGGATTTACAATTCCTCCGTAGAACCAGACAGCCGTTCTCTCCGATCCCACGCGTTGCTTCTGAGGCAACGGTCAGCCAATTACATCAACATTTAACAGCTACTGTTAAGTACAGGGGTGCAATTATGGTTGTCCCTGTTAACGTGACATGATGTCAAACAACCTCTTCCTGTTAACATCCTCTTATCTTAATTGGCGTGGTCTCTGAGGGTCTGGCCGGCGTGCTTGCAGTGGAGTCTGCTTCTCGTCTCTCCACACTCAACCGAGTCCTCGGTCATTTTCATCAGCACAGCTGTCAACACTGTGGACAAACGTCACATTCTTTGGTCAATTCTTTAGTATTACTTATACACACCTATTGTTGTGGTATTGAAGTGAGAGTTTTTTTTTTTTAGGATAGGGGTACGGTAGCTTAGGAACATGTTTATTGTGAATAAAAAAAACTGCAGAATGAAATATGTATCTGAAAAACGTCAGCAGGAGTGTGGTAATCTCACGAGAGCAGGCTGCAGCGATGCCTCGAAGCTCTGTCTTAATGCTTACTTTCCCGCCGGAACGAGACGGCACAGTCCATCAGAAACAATGAGGGGGAAATTAGTGCTGAGACACATTTATTTTACCATTACGGGAGGACCACATCAATCACAACCCCCCCCCCCAGACGTCTGTGGGCTAGGCTATTTACAACAGACACACAGTCACAAATGTATGTGAATATCTTTGTATGCTTTTTGTATCTGTCTGCTTTCATATATACAGTGTAGCTGATGGTGCTTTGATGCAATGGGTCTCTGAGAATACGAAAAAAGAGAAAGAAATCGTTAATTAGAGCAACGATAAGTCGGATTCTGAAATCCATCAAATCACCTCTTCCCCAATGATATGGAAATGCATGGAAGGTTCTTATGGTTACAGAGAGAGAGAGAGAGAGAGAAGAGAGAGAGAGAGAGAAGATGGACATTTAGGTAGAAATATTCAAACCACTATGATGCAGCTAAAGGTCCTTGAGAAATAAAGGAATATTCAGAGATTATTCCATATTTGAGAGGGTTTGGGCGAAATCCAGCTCCTCGCTCTGCTCACCCTCTCACTCAGCCGAACCCGAGCGTCACCAAGATGCGCCCCCGTCACTTCCTCTTTAGGGGTCCTTGACTCCCGACCAGCAGCGCACCACGGAGAGAGCTGCACTCTTAATAAAACCCAATCTCCCTTCCCTCCAAGTCTGCAGAGGTGCCGGGATGGGGGGCGGTGGCTTCCGAGCCGTTTTATAATGCACTATTCATGCTTTTTTTTTATTAATCTCTTTTTCCCCTGGCCATTTTTCAAATCACTCCCTTTGTTTACTCATGAATATTTCTCAGGCTCGTTGGGATGGAGGGATGGCGTGGAGGAGGGGGGGGGGGGGGGGGGCGGGCGTTCGGCCGCTGGTCCTGTTAGCGCCAGGCGCCGAGGTAGAGGTGGAACTACTGCTCCTCTCCTTGGGTAATTTACCTCAGAAAGTCCTTGTATTTCATCATAGGATAATCTAACCTTTGAGGTGTTTTACAGACTGCCTAGGTGCCTAAAATAGGTCACTTAAGCAGGCTTAGCGTAGTGGGGCCGGCCGGTACAGGGGCCCCTACGCCCCAGGGACCCTCGGCGGCAGTAATTGGTAGTTATGGCTCCGAGGTTTCCACGAACGTGGAACAAAGTTGGCCACCTATATGTCACATTTAGGACAGCGGCGCTCCCCGGTCTGCGCGGGCGTCGCCGACGGTTTGTTAGCGCGGCTATAGCATCCTAATTACCGCCGAGAAAGAAAGAATTCCGGGAGAGAGAGAGAAAAAGAGAGAAAGAGAGAGGGGGGAGGGGGGGAGACGAGACGCACACCTGGATAAAGACTGCGTCCCTCACTCCCCCCTCCCCCCACCCCCATCTCTCCGTCAATTTCTATCCCTCCGCCTCATCCCTCGTTCCTTTTGTCTGTTTTTTTTATTTTCTCTTTTTCCACATTTTCGCTTTACCTTACCGCGTGTTCGGTACAAAGGGGGTGTAATAATAATAGCCGTCTATATAAAGTACCCAGCATTAGGCTAATCTGTCAGCCATTTCCAATATTTTTTGCTCTTTTTTTTTTTTTTTTCGAGAGAGAGCGAGAGAGAGAGAGAGGGGGAGAGACAGGAGGAGGGGGAGGGGGGGACAGGGACGGGGACGGGGACGTAATGAAAAGGCCTAAATGACAGTGGGTTGACAGTGGGATTGGCTGGTAAATGACTCCGGAGTGGCTCGCCTGCGGAGGGGAGGATGGAGGAAGGTCCCTGTAGAACTGATTAATTCCAGTCTCGCCGGCTGCCGGGGGAGCGGCGGGGTTAGCGGCGGCGCGGAGAGGAGCCTATTACCACCACGCCGCTGAAACCGATCTAATCAGCTCCAGCACGACCCGCTCCCAGAGACAAACTTTCCAGGGCTCGCTCCCCATTCGTTCCACACGGGGACTTAAGTACGCGGGGGTGGGGGTGGGGGGGGGTGGGGGGGGGGTTGGGGGTGAGGGAGGGCACCGGGGTTTGGGGAGGGGTACAAAGGATTTTCTTTTCAGAGGATGGTTAGGGAGCTTTGTAAGAAATCCTCCTAGCCTAGCCTTGTGCTACCCCCCCCCCCCCCTCCCCCACCCCACCACTGCCCCCGCCACCTTCCACCACCCCCCCCCCCCTGCCCCCCCACCCCCTCCTCGCTCTCTCTCCCTCCCTCCCCCTCTCCCGGAGCTGATTCCCGGGGCTTTGATAGTGACAGACCTTCCGTCGTTGCAGCTGAGCGTCCGACCAGATATGAATATGTCACAGCTCTTAATCCCAAGGCTTCTCTCCCAGCTTTGCGCGCCGCTGTCAGAGCGCTCTGAGGGCTGGGGAACCCGCAGTACCGCGCTCTGAGGGCTGGGGAACCCGCAGTACCGCGCTCTGAGGGCTCGGGAACCCGCAGTACCGCGCTCTGAGGGCTGGGGAACCCGCAGTACCGCGCTCTGAGGGCTGGGGAACCAGCAGTACCGCGCTCTGAGGGCTCGGGAACCAGCAGTACCGCGCTCTGATGGCTGGGGAACCAGCAGTACCGCGCTCCGCTCGCTGCCAACACGTCTAACGTGCTCCACAAAACACAGCATCACACTCTACCCCGCTGGCTTCTGTTGGTTCCGTCAACATGTAACATTTGACCCATTACAAATGCATGTAAAAAGATATTTCCCAATAGGGGTTTTGCCATATAGAAATGAACATTACAGTTGAGAAGGGTTAGGGTTAGGGTTAGTTGGAGAAAAGAGCATGGCGTCTGGTTGGTTTCCAAGCTTGGACGTGTGGATTACAAGAACAGTGAATTAATCCCCTCCTCCACCATCCACCTGGAACAACATACCCCGGTCTTAAACACCCAGTGCATCTCCTCAGAAAACCTCTTAGACAGAACGAGCAGTGTGTAGTACCGTCGTCTGGACTCGCATCGAGTATTTCCATGTACCTCAGGTGTGTGTGTGTGTGTGTGTGTGCATGTGTGCGTGCATGCCTGCCTGCATGCATGCGCGTGTGGGTGGGTGTGTGCGTGTGGGTGTATGTGTGTGCGTTTGCGTGTACGTGCACGCACACACACACACACACACGCCTCCCACTCTTGCCCAGTGTCTCTCGGCCAGCGGATGTGCACGCGGCCGAGCACACCGCCACACCACTGACGCATTACCATTTGTATCCATTACTCAGCCTATTCATGTTCCCGGGCGGAATGTACGGCTAGAATCCCGAACAGACCCCACCACTCTCCCAGCCTGAAAAATGTTGGCCCTCCTACACTGATAAAGGCCATGAATAATACATACTAAGCACTGTACTAAAGGCCGTAACTGAACTGTTAAAATATTGATCTTTCCCAATCATAATAAAGAGGAATTACTGAAAGCAATTCATCACTATGAGCGCTCGCTGTCTGCTCCTTCCGCAGGTTTAACTTGCTCAATTTCACCTCACTGTAGCATGGCATTATAGCTCAATAATAATAAAGATCCTATCACGGCTGCAATAGCAGCCGTATTAGCAGTGAAAGGTAGTCTGTTGTCATGCAAATTAAGTGACAACAAATCCATAACGTTATTAAATACATTTGGAGGGATTACTCACCGTCATTTGTCTATTGAAGGGAAATAAATATTTGTAAATGCTCATCTCCCCCTGGATCCCAGTGGTGCATCGTGTGTGTGTGTGTGTGTGTGTGTGTGTGTGTGTGCGTGCGTGTGTGTGTGTTTATCTGTCTATCATTGAAAAATTGTTTGTGCATATCCACTGCTGTACAGTATCGGTGTAAGTGTGTGTTTGGGGAGAGAGGGGGGGGCTGTTCAGAGACCACCAGCTAATCCTCAACAGGGAAGTGAGTCTAACACTGAACACCAGCGCGTCGGTCGCGTGGTCATTAACGGCCCGAAAGGTGAAGGCGCACCACCGCACACTCAACTAAGCAAGATGCCTTTGCGGCGGTTTAACGAGTTTTTAAATATTAAAAGCGCCGCGTATCATCGTCACTATTGTCAAGCTCTTAATTTACCGAGCAATTAAGCGCGGGCCCTCGTTTGTCACTGCGTGTTCATTTGCTGGAAACCCAGTCACTTTTTATTAATTGTTGCCGTAGAAACGCCGGTGGGTAAAATGGATGTGCTCACGCCGCGGGTCGCGCTGACAGGGGCCCGCCGGACGGCGCGGGCCGCACCAGACGGGAGATGGATAGGAAGAGGGGCTGGACGGTCCCACCGGAGACGCAGCGAGACAACCGACCCCCCCGCTGGGGAGCGCCTCTGACTGCCGGAGGAGGGAGAGAGCGGGGAGGGAAATGTGGCGACCATCTGTTTTTCCGGAGGAAAATTATCTTAATGCCTTTAAGAGGGAAAACAATTATAGCCTTAACCTCGGCCGCTGCTTCTCCGGTCCCGCGCGCCTCCTTCCTCCTCCTCCTCCTCCTCCTCCTCCTCCTACCTTGTTCAACCTCTCTGGAGCCTGCTACCTAGATATGAATCCCCTCAGAGAAGTCAGTGAATCACATGTCTTACTCAAGACCGCTTTTCAAGTTCAAACGTTAAAGAAATGTATATATATATATATACACATGCAGTATATAGTTGAAAGTGCATCTAGCAGGATTGCTATAAGACTTCACAAACAAAAACAGCTTACAGGGTGGATGTTTTGTCTTTATTTATTTTCTCACAAAGAATCCCAGAAGCTATTTATTGTGTTAATGTGATTTGTATACTGCTTTTAGTATAATCAAAGCTCACTAATGTAATAGTGGATACAGTTTGATGCAGTGGTACATCTAGACACCTGCTAAGCTTCAGTTTAGCGTAATGTTTTTCGATATGCCAGGGGATGTATAAGATGTCTTGTGTATACAGGTGCTGTGTGATGCTACTCTGTTATTCATGTCTGTTCAGTATTTGTGTATTCTCTTCCCTCAATCCTACAGTCATGGTGGAGCACAAATATGTACTCTTGAGATTATTTCACCTCCCATGGTGCCGGAGACAAAGCTGTGATTTTCTTGATGTTCTCCAATATCGTGGGAAGTCAATTCGACGGCCTTTTAATATGGAAATGTATTAGATGGACTGTATCTCATAATGAATGTCTTACAGTAGTAAAGTTCCTGTCTGTCTGTCTGTCTGTCTGTCTGTCTGCCTGTCTGTCTGTCTGTCTGTCTGTCTGTCTGTCTATTTATCTATCTGTCTATCTGTCTATCTGTCTATCTATCTATCTATACTGTATCTATCTATCTATCTATCTATCTACTGTATCTATCTGTCTATCTACAGTATGTATCTACTGTGTCTATCCATCTGTCTGTCTTGTATATCTATCTATCTATCTATCTATCTATCTATCTATCTATCTATCTATTTATCTACTGTATCTATCTATCTGTCTGTCTGTCTATTTATCTATCTGTCTATCTGTCTGTCTGTCTATCTTTCTATCTATCTATCTCTATCTATCTATCTATCTATCTATCTATCTATCTATCTATCTATCTATCTATCTATCTATCTCTATCTATCTATCTATCTATCTATCTATCTATTTATCTATCTATCTATCTACTGTATCTATCTGTCTATCTACTGTATGTATCTACTGTGTCTATCCATCTGTCTGTCTTGTATATCTATCTATCTATCTATCTATCTATCTGTCTGTCTGTCTGTCTGTCTGTCTGTCTGTCTGTCTCTGTCTGTCTGTCTGTCTGTCTGTCCGTCCGTCCGTCCGTCCGTCCGTCCGTCCGTCCGTCCGTCCGTCCGTCCGTCCGTCCGTCCATCCATCCATCCAGAATTAGAAATGTTCATTTAGAAATGTTCTTCATGTCTTCGTAGTGTTTGACTCTGGATCACGTGACCATGCCTGAGCCCCATGTTCAACACAGGGTCACATTATTTAATCATCTTTTATTCATCTTTATCTAACCAGGCTTGCAGATTAAAATCTCTTTTCAAGAGCAAACTTGGCCAAGAATGCCAGCAGTACAAACGATTTCACCCAGTACACACTCCCATTAAAAAGCAATAGATCAGCTCAAAAGTGGCAAATAGTAAAAGTTCAATAAAGCCATGTAATCATATTTCAATTAAAACAACTACAAGTATCAAATGTTTATATAGATTTCACCAAGCCTTTAAATTAATTTAGAGTGACTAGAACCTGGACTTTTTAAGTTAATTTTGCTGCTATCCCATGCAGATGGTGCAGAAAACTTAAATGCCCTCTTTCCCAGCTCAGTCCAAACTCTAGGAACAGTGAAAAGCATGGCGTCCTGACACCATAACCCATAAATAACAGGGGAGTCCACCCAGAATGGCCTTATAGATAAAATCACACCAAGCTAAGCTGACGTATTGATAAGTGATGACTCTACAGTTTGCAACCAACCTTAAAGTGCCATGATATCCAGCAGTGGTTCTGAAGTGGGGGTACGCGTACCTCTAGTGTATGTTGGAGTACTAATGATGGTTAAAGCTATGTGATAAGGGTCTGTTCACCATCTATGGGTCATTATGAATAGCCTTAATGTATTGGGAATTAATTAATGTTAGTTCATGTAGTAATACCTCAGTTGATGCTTAAAGTCGCACTGAAATGGAAAAAGCATTCTGTCCCATGTTGGTTCACATAATTGGTCATAGTGTTCACCTATTCAACGATGTATGCTAAAAAAATTACAAAATTCAACTTTTGTTGTAATCTTATAATTTAATTTCCATTAATCCTGGAAAACGGTAGGTCACGTGCAATGACGACAACAGGTACCTTAGATTTTAGGCCAATAATCTCACGA
>NC_140245.1:24282382-24284882 GCF_949987555.1 Borostomias antarcticus | reverse complement strand
GTCTGCCTGTCTGTCTGTCTGTCTGTCTGTCTGCTTGTCTGCCCGCCTGTCTGTCTGTCTGCCTGCCTGCCTGTCTGTCTGTCTGCCTGTCTGTCTGTCTGTCTGTCTGTCTGTCTGTCTGTCTGTCTGACTGTCTGTCTGTCTGCTTGTCCTCTCATCTAGTTCTGGATGTGAGGATGAGGCTTGATCTGGGGCTGGCAGCGGGGCCGAGGCAGAGCAGAGGCTGAGACTGATGCTTATATGGGGGCCGGGGGGCCGGGGGCCCTGGGGGGGCCCTGGGCTGAGGCTCCTTATCAAGCCGCCACACTGGATCCCTCACACCCTCCTAACGGATCAGCCTCTCTCTCCAGCCCTTATCTGATCTCTTAAAGCCTGCTTAAAAACGCAGCGCTCTGATCCTTTCTTTTCTCTCTCTCTCTCTCTCTCTCTCTCTCTCTCTCTCTCTCTCTCTCTCTCTCTCCCTCTCTGTCGTTTTTTCCCCATCCTTCTTTCAGTACTGCTCGACTGCTTTTTTTTTGTGGTCCTTTTTTTTTTCTTTCTTTTTTTTCTGGCGCCGTTTCCCGCGCGGGGGCGGCCGAGGTGGCGAGGGAGGGGCGTCACCCAGCACCCCCGCCCCCCCCCCCCCCACCCCCCCTCCTCCTTCTGTTTCATAGCATTGGCTGATATTAATCAGTCAGCCGCGTGACGACGGCCAATCGCTCAACCCCACTACCGCTGTGCCGAAATAAATAATTAAAACGTTTTGTTTTGTTTTGTTTACCTCTTTCCGACAGGGCCTCTCGATCAAGCGTGATCATTTCAATTCGATCCTCCACAGGTTAGGGTTTTACCAGCGGATGAGGAAACGTAAGTGCGTTAATGCAGACGGTAATTACTATGACTCAGAGCGATGGGAGCCGCTGCAGCATGTGGACGGACGTTTTCAGCGACAGCCCAGATAGTAAGCGGATCTGGGCCATATACAGGCCGGATCTGGGCCATATACAGGCCGGATCTGGGCCATATACAGGCCGGATCTGGCCCTTGTGGCTTAGTTCCGGTTCATATATGGCCTAGAATCATTACACATCCGCTTGCTATTTGGGAGGACATCTCCACCGTTAATAATGTACAATCTGCTGAAATATCTGTCTGGAAAAACTGGAAAAATTAAGTTTTAATAGATTAGAGTCTATTGAGTGCTGTACACACACACACACACACAGACACACACACACACACACACACACACACAAAACACTCTCACTCTCACACACACACACACACACACACACACACAGAAAAAAAACAATGTTTTAGTGACCTCTTAGGAAATTCCCAAAATATGCTGTTCACATTTTCATATCACGGCTAGATCACTTGTGTTCAACACAAACCCAGAGTATCGCTGTTGGAAAACTATCCCCAGTGGACACAATCACGATAATGCAGAGTGTTGTTGTTGACAGATAAATGTTGACCATACTCTCACAGGGACTCTACCACCTCAGTAATAATGCGTCTATATCTACTTGTCAAACACCCACTTGTTTTGAAATTTCCACAAGAGTCTTGGCACCAATGGCTTCACACATCATTAATATGGACATGAGAGCAATCATTGTTTGCTGTTACAGAGGACAAAACCAGTCTAACTTTTGTTGAGGACTTGCATGGGTCTCTGACTTTCATAATTTTTTGTTTCACCCCCTTTCGATGATAAGTGGCCATCTACCTGCTCAATACGAGGTCAAAGCAGACGAGTGGACTCAACCATTTCATCTCACGTGGGAGGGGGGTGCGAATCAAGGCAGAAGATTATGCAAAATGGCCTCGCTGTTGAAATATCACGTCGATTCACAGCGGAACTGTACATAAGGACAGATGGATGGAGATATTGGTGTTTAAGAAGCATACAAAAGCATATGTTTGGGTTTATCATAGTGCAGAGCTTAGGGCTGCACGATTATGACAAAATATAATAATTGTGATTATTTGCTTCAAAATGGTAATTGCGATTAATAATTGCGATTCATATTTAATATATAATATTCATATATAATAACCAAAATGCTCCCAAATCACGGATGTTGATCCCTTTCTTGCTACTAACTCACTGACCTCGTTTTCGCTCATTTTTCCACTACTCACGGCTGCAGGTACTCTTGTCTTGTGACACTTGTCTTGACCTACTGCTATCTGTCTTCTCAGTGAAATTGCTACGCACAGCGCACTCAGCGGGAACGCATGTGATTGGTCAGACAGCATAAGCGCCTGTGATTCGTCCTTGTAGTCCTAGCACACTCAATTCAAAGAAAAATTATTAATCACATTAATTGCGGCCTTTTGCGATTAGTTAATTGCGGAGGTCATAATCGCGATTTCGATTAATTCACGATTAATTGTGCAGCCCTAACAGAACTGAACACATTTTCAGTCTGGACCATGTTTCCATGTGCATGTGGTGGGGTTTAGGGTGGGGGCCAGTTTGTGTGTGTGTGTGTGTGTGTGTGTGTGTGTG
>NC_140245.1:24262382-24277382 GCF_949987555.1 Borostomias antarcticus | reverse complement strand
TTTGTGTACATGCGTGCGTGCCTTGTGTGTGCCTACTGTGTGTGTGTGTGCGTGTGTGTGTGTGTTTGAGGGAGAGAAAAGAGGGTAACATTATCATGAAGAGAAATGAGAGGTAGGATATTAGTATTCAGTATTCATACGGTTGAGAATGTGTGTGTGTGTGTGTGTGTGTGTGTGTGTGTCCATGTCTTGTGACTCAAAGCAGAAGAAGGGGGAAAAAAACAATCATTGCCTTTGGGACGCCTGTTGTCTCTGATCTTCACCTTTACATTATTAGCATATCGACGGTGTAGTTTCCCTGACCACTTTATTCCTTTGAAAACATGGGCAAACAGAACAAAGACTCCAGACTATTACCCAGAACTCCACGATACTTAATCTCAGAACCAGTCACTCAAGTGTTCCGGAGTGTTCCAGAGGGTGTGATAATTGAGATTTTGTATTGATAGACCGAACATTTCTATTTCTAATCGTTCTCCGTGGGAGAAACACGTTCTTTGCTGCTGAAGCTGGTCTGAACATGTTCCAAACATGTTCTGTCCTTGTGCGGTAACACCAACATGAACAACATCTACGTATCCTGTCTCTACTCTTTGTGCTAAGACTCCTGGGAAATATTGTATACAGTATATTCACTCAAATATCCCCTTTTCTAAAGCACAACCCGAGCAGTACCTTCCCCCCAAAACTACACAGCATGTCCAGGGTCTTCTGAGGGTTACCAGAGTTCCCTGTTGCTGGGCGGTGGCGTTTAGTCCACCAACAACAAATTAGACCGATAAATAAAGCTAACTACACGCAACAATGTGGGATAGTCGGATATAAACACCTACAGTAGCTGCGAGGCTCGCAAATTCATGTTTTAAAAACCTGTTCCACACCTGTCCTACAAATATCAATGGGCATTTTTCAGAGCCAGGCGGTGCTTAGCTCTGGTCCGGGTCCGGTTTTTATTCGGGGCTATACCCCTGTAGGCTAAACCGCCCTGCCAGGTTTTCCAAAGATGAAAGCTGGAAGATGAAGATGATGAAAGATGAGGTGGCTACAGTTGTAGCTCGCCACCGTAAAAAAAAAAACATAACTTTTGCGCATGCCCACCGATATCCACTCAGCTATTATGGTATCCTCTAGCCTGGCTTCACGACCCTGGTCACGTGATTAGGGTGGCGAAGCTAGACTAGTGTATAGCATACCGACCCAGACCAGGGCTAGGCGCTGCTGTGTGTACCGGCGTGTGTCTTTGTGGAGGAAATGTGGGTGTGAGGGGGCGTGCGGCGACGCACGTCGAGACCGGGAAGGAGATGTTCGAATGTTTAGGGGGCGTCCATAATGTCCGAGACGCCCCTCGTCGGACATTCTACAATCAGGCGAGATGTTAACCTCAATCACAGTCTTCACAGCTCCCGGCGGCCCCCTTGTAGACCGCCATCAGCCAGAGTGGGGACACGGAAAATTAAAAACACACTTGATAGGGACAAATTACCCCACTCTCCATGTCGCAACCACTTTCCCCTCTGCAAATGAACACCTTTGGCAGAAAGCTTGAATCTTTCTCCTTTCTATTTCTTCCACCGTCAACCTTGGGCCAAAGTGCTATTCTATCCACTGCCTGTCATTGGCAGCGCTGTATTACAGTAATTACGGTAGTCGGACCTGCTTGTTAACGTGTTTGTCTGTACACAATTCCGCGCCGCCAGCGATTTGACTGACACCCAATCTGCATGGGGCGGGACCGCCCCTCCCACCGGCGTGCGTTTGGGAGCGAGCGACAGAAACGGCGCCCGCGGTTCGCCGTGTCCGGTTAATCAGACATCTCTGATTGATCCGCCCCCCCTTTCGCGTACACGCGCGCACAAGCACGGACGCGGCCGCGCGAGCGCACGCCATCTCCTCTGCCGTCTGCACCGGTGACAGGCGCCTGTGAAAGCAGCTCTCCAGCTCTGCCCTTCTACCGTTCTGTAATAACCGTGGATAAACGCTGCCGTCTCGCCGGCCCCAAGGACGATCGCAGGGGGCGTGACAGCCTCCCAGAGGGCCCTCACAGCAGGAAGCACACGTCCCAGACAGCAATCCGATCAGGGCCATATACAGGCCAGATCTGGCACTTGTGGTTTAGTTTCGGCCCATATATGGCCCAGATCCGCTTGCTATCTGGGGTCCGACTCCCCCTGAGGGGACGGCTCGGCCAATGTGACCGAGGCGGTGCTCGAACCCAGGCTCTCTGGCTCTCTGTAAACGCTCGCTCGCTATACGCTAAAGGGTTAGCGGTTAGCGGTTAGCGCTCGGCGGTTAGCACTGTCGCCCCACAGCAAAGAAGGTCCTGGGCCCTTTCTGTGTGAGTTTGCATGTTCTCTCCCGGTGTTTGTGTGTGTGTGTGTGTGTGTGTGTGTGTGTGTGTGTGTGTGTGTGTGTGTGTGTGTGTGTGTGTGTGTGTGTGTGTGTGTGTGTGTGTGTGTGTGCTCCAGTTTCCTCTCTCTTTCAAAGACAGGTACCGTATGTTAGGGTTAATGGTGCTGTCAGTTCACCTGACCCAGATCTGGAGCCGGTCCCAGCTGGACCGCGGCCGCCCACTGCTCCTAGTGTCACTGTAGGGTACAGTAGGGTACAGTACTGTAGGGTACAGTAGGGCAAATGCAGAGGGGAATTTCTCCAAGGGGATTAATAAAGTAGACCTCCTTCTTCTTCTTCTTCTTTTTCTTCTCTTCTTCTTCTTCTTCTTCTTCTTCTTCTTCTCTTCCTCTTTTTCCTCTTCCTCTTCTTCGTCGTCTTCTTCTACTTACTCTTTCTCTTCTTCTTCTTCCTCTTCGTACTCTTACTCTTCTTCTTCTTCTTCTTACTCTTTCTCTTCTTCGTCTTCTTCCTCTTCCTCTTCTTCCTCTTCTTCTTCGTCTTCTTACTCTTTCTCTTCTTCTTCTTCTTCCTCTTCTTCCTCTTCTTCATCTTCTTCCTCTTCTTCTTCTTCCTCTTCCTCTACTTCTTTGTCTTCTTACTCTTTCTCTTCTTCTTCTTCTTCTTCTTCCTCTTCTTCTTCTTCTTCTTCTTCCTCTTCTTCTTCTGCTTCTTCTTCTACTCTTCTTCTTCTTCTAAAAGCCTATAGGTGTTGACTGGAGGTACCAAGAGACCGTCTTCACCTTTCCCTGGCAGAGTGACTCATCATGGGAGGAAATTGCTCTTAATGGATTTGCCTGGTTAAATAAAGGTTAAATAAATTGAATAAATACATTTTTTAAAAGATGGTCACCGAACCACCTCCGTTACACCGATACAGTACTAGGAGCAGCCAGCACAGGGCGGGGGAAGAGAGAGTTTGAGTTTCCATGTTGTTGATTCTAGTTAACTGCTGGAAGTTCAGGCAGGACACGGAGGGGCTATTTAAGGCTCGGACCGTTTTTAAGACGACCGCAAACGTGCCCAGTCGCCCAAGGCAACGTCCAGGCTCGCATAGCCTCTGTCCACCCCCACACCTCATGCCCCTCTGGTCTCCCTCCCCCGACTCACACACACACACACACACACACTGCCCACACTGTGTGAGAAATACACTGTCTCCTGTGAGAGAGGCTGGAGCGAGTTCCAGGGTTTTCCGAGCGGGGTCACGTACGCGTACGTGCACATCTGTCTGTGGGCGCGCTCGTGTGTGCGTGTGTGTGAATGTTTTGAGTGCGCCAGGCCTCAGGAAGTGGCGGTCTGGCGTGGGATCAGAGTAGGACGCCCTTGTATGGGAGCAGTGTTAAACCGCCACAGCACAGACACACACAGACACCGACTCCCTAACCACAGATCCAGGATCAGGTAACACCATCCCCACGTTGACTTCAGGCCATCTGCGTGGCTGTAATAACACCTGATCCCAGACCAGGCCCGGGTTGGGGGTTACTTCGGGAGAGGGAAATCCACACGCTCAAACAAACCGCCCCCCGAAATAAACCCACAACAACCGTCTACCCTCGCTAGCAATCAGGGGCTCCCGAAGCTACGAGCGATTCTTCCTTTATTTCAGTTCAACTCTCTACTTCCTCATGTGCGGCTTATTGTCAGAGTATTTGTCACAAACAACCCAGATAGCAAGCGGATCAGGGCCATATACAGGCCAGATCTGGCCCTTGTGGCTTAGTTCCGGACCATATATGGCCCAGAATCAATACACATCCGCTTGCTATCTGGGAAAACCCCTGAATAGGATTTGAGTTCTTTGAGGTACTTTAGCAAGAGCTTATCCAGGCTTTTATCGATACAAAAAAATGTTTGTGTATACTATACATGGTTGTTCATTCAATACTACATTAAGTCACCCAGAAGAATTCAAACAAAGCTACTACACTTTGAGATCAAATGGAGCTGTATGATTTGTTTGGGGGGTGTTAGGGCTGTATGATTTGTTTGGGGGGTGTTAGGGCTGTATGATTTGTTTGGGGGGTGCCTCACGGGCATTAGGGCTGATTGGGTGCTTGCTCATGTGGATCCCAGACATATCTAGTGAGCCGTAGCAGAAAGGGATACGGGATCGATACGCCGCTGTCATGGGAAAATAGTGACCCGTTCTACTGTATTGACTACGTTTCCCCCTCATTAGCTCACACACACCCACTGTGTGTGTGCGAGTGTGAGTGTGTTAATGTGTGTGTGTGTGTGTGTGTGTGTGCGTGTGTGTGTGTGTGTGTGTGTGCGTGCTTGTGTTAATGTGTGTGTGTGTGTGTGTGTGTGTGTGTGTGTGTGTGTGTTTTCATGTGTTTTAGGTAAACATTCTCAGGTGGTCGGCATGGCCGTGCCACGTTTCCGCTGTGCCATGTTGGCTGGTACCTGGCATGGGGGCCATGATTACTCTTATTAGCATGGAGAGGACGGGCGGCGGTCCAAATCTCGCAGCGATGCCTGCCGGCTCCACACACACACACACGCACACACACGCACACACACACGCCCAGGCGGGGGTCCGAAATCGAGGTTGGCCGAGCCAAGAACCCAGCGGAACTGTGCCATTCGCTGCCCTTGTTTCCACGGGCCTCCGGGGGAGATCTTTGTAGCGGTTGTCCGCGGTTCAGCTGGTAATGGGTCGACCCTCGCGACCGCGCCCCTCTGCCTCTCGTCCAAGAGGCCCGTTTGGACCCGTTCTCCCAGGAGCTGCTCTGTTGGAAAAGGTTGTTTTCTCCCAACTGTGCGAGCGGATCGTAGTATTCTCTCTCCTGTTGAGCGTCGGATGTGTTCGTTTCTCGTAGGGCTGGGTATCGATTCGAATTTCAAGAATCGATTCGATTCCGATTCACAAGGTTCAGAATCGATTATCACGATTCAATTCGATTCGTTTCGATTCGATTCAATATCATTTCGGTTAGTGTTACTAAAACCTGTTTTTTTTTTTGCTGTAACCTTAATTACATGACTGCCAAGTTATGCAACACATCAATACTAGGGCTGGGTATCGATACTGATTTACTATTCATTCCTTCACTTATTCATTCATTCATTAAATAAAAGATCGATTTTGGGATTCATGAATCGATTCTGAATCATTTGATTCAGAATCGATTAATTGATTTTTTTAACCCAGCCCTAGTTTCTCGTTAATTCAGCCCTCTTTTTCCGGTCTCGTTCGCGTCAGAGGTCAGAGGTCGTCCGCCGGCAGACGTAACGTTACAATCCCTCCGTCGCCGGGCAAACTACGCTCACCTTGAAATCGGATTCTGACCTCAGTCGTAATCGTGACTTTAATAGTGCACTTTGATATTCACAAAATCTATAAAGCAATGGTTACTAGACAGTCAAACATGCAATCACTTATAATTTTATATCGTAATTTTATATTTGTACCGAATCATCTATTAGGCCCTATGTGTGAACAAATTGTTATTTGCACTCATGTTTTTATGTTGTTTGTTTATCATGCTTTGATGTTGGGACTAGGGATGAAAATTAGCCCTGCTGGCTAAATCTGGTACATTTACACGCCTTGAACATGTTAATTAATGTACACTGTCCCTTTACAAATAAAGAAATTCAAATATTGCACACTTCCCATTGGACAGGACTGCCGGACGCCAGCAGGAAGTCTTTTGTTGGACGCCTGCGTCTCCAGTTCCCAGTCCTCTCCATGTCTTCATCCCACACTGTGTGTTTTGCGTCATAGCAACCCGGCTCCCCGACTGCAAGATGATTGGCTTTCACAGAAGTTATTAAAGATAATTGCAAACTAATTAGTACAGTGATGGCTTGGCACCTCAGTCTAGTGCGAGACACTCTATGTGGCTTTACAACATGCATTTAAATTTTACACTAATTAGTAAACCATGATTAATGCATGACTAGGGTGTGCTTTATAATAGTTATTAATAGAGCTGTATAGATTAGATTAATAATTAATTTCCCAAATAAAAAGCTAGCATTACATGGTCAGGGAAGCCAGGCAGGCCTGTGTGCTGATGTTGGATTAGTCCATCAAAACACTTTGATTTGTACTCGGTCCATTTACTGAGAGAGCAACACACACAAATGACAATGAAATAGTTCAGATTTCATCTTTTTTAATAAGCTTGCTAGTCAACATTATTGTCATTGAAAATCCTGCCATCCTACCACTGACAGTCGCTGACATGATGACAGCTAGTCCGGTGGGGGAGTGGTCGGGGGCGGGGTTAGGGGCGGGGTTAACCTGCTACTGTTCCCACCCATTACCTGGCTGTGAGAAGTGTGAACAGCTCTGAATCTTTGAAGCCCTTTTTCTCTGCTTAGTGAATTCAGCTGATCCAACATTCACAGAAGCACATCTTCTTCAAATATTTGCTTATTTCAATGCATGGCATATCATTTGAAAGCTTACAATTTATACTTTCATAATCTGTAAAAATAATAATAATAATTATTATTATTATGAAATGACTCGATTCACTGGTTTCGTTGATTTGATTTGAGCACTAAACTACAGCGTGGCTGCTAACAATGCAACAGTATACTAAGTGCACCATTATGCAGAGTGAGAAAGAAACATTAACAGACTTTTAAATACTCGACCGCCATTCCATCCCATACAGTTCAGTACATTATCAAGACCCACCTGATACTGTCTCTAGCTGGTCTCTATCTGCCCCCCGGGGCAGAAGCATAGCAGTGTCATTAACAGAAAAGCAGGAATCTTGGCTGGATGTTGACCTGCGCAGATCCCATCTCGCTCTTGAGGGATTAATCCGCCATCACACTCCTTGTTCCTTCTCTCCTACTGCTAATGACTCCGGCATGGACCTCACAGCAGTTTCTTAATTTACCATAATTGAGCCGTCGTTAGCGGCCATGTGCCCTGGTGCTAGGGTGTGTGTGTGTGTGTGTGTGTGTGCGTGCGAGTGTGTGTGCGAGTGTGTGTGTGCGAGTGTGTGTGTGCTAGTGAGTGCGAGTGTGTGTGTGTGCGTGTGTGTGTGCAAGTGAGTGTGTGCGAGTATGTGTGTGCGAGTGAGTGTGTCTCTGTGTGTGTGTGTGTGTGTGTGTGTGTGTGTGTGTCCGTCCCCCCTCTGCACCGGATGGCCTGGCACAGCTCGCCCCCCCACACCCCCGTGGCACAGCTCGCCCCCCCGCACCCCCGTGGCACAGCTCGCCCCCCCCCCACCCCCGTGGCACAGCTCGCCCCCCCCCACCCCCGTGGCACAGCTCGCCCCCCCCACACCCCCGTGGCACAGCTCGCCCCCCCACACCCCCGTGGCACAGCTCGCCCCCCCCACACCCCCGTGGCACAGCTCGCCCCCCCCCCCCGCACCCCCGTGGCACAGTTCGCCCCCCCCACACCCCCGTGGCACGGGCAGATCATTAATCCGCCCCTCCTCCTCTCCACACAGCTGATTTGGATGTTTTTGTAATGAGCGCACGCTAAGGAGGGTAAACACGGAGGCGGCGGCTCGTGGCGGGCCCTCGTAGTGCCCCTCTGATGCCCCAACGCCGTGGGAGCCCCGGGCAGAGAGAGGGCCCCAGGAGGAGAGAGAGGGCCCGGGGAGGAGAGAGGGGAGGAGAGAGGGGAGGAGAGAGGGAGGAGAGAGGGCCCCAGGAGGAGAGAGGGAGGAGAGAGGGGAGGAGAGAGGGGAGGAGAGAGGGGAGGAGAGAGGGCCCCAGGAGGAGAGAGGGGAGGAGAGAGGGCCCCAGGAGGAGAGAGGGGAGGAGAGAGGGCCCCGGGAGGAGAGAGAGGGCCCGGGGAGGAGAGAGGGGAGGAGAGAGGGGAGGAGAGAGGGAGGAGAGACGGAGGAGAGAGGGGAGGAGAGAGGGAAGGAGAGACGGAGGAGAGAGGGGAGGAGAGAGGGAAGGAGAGAGGGGAGGAGAGAGAACCCTGGGAAGAGAGACCCCACAAGACACGGAGGTCTCGGGGCAGCAGCAAGCCCAGGCCCAGGAGGAGGAGCCTGGTGTTGACCTCCTGCTCCATCTCCTGTAGTGTGTACATGTGTATGTATGTTTGTGCATGTGAATGCATATGTGGGGTGTGGGTGTGTGTGTGTGTGTGTGTGTGTGTGTGTGTGTGTGACCAGGTGAGCAATGTCCAAGTGTCCTATCACCCTCTCATCAAGGACATTAGTTTCACAAAGACGGACCGACAGATTAAAAAGTTGAGACCTTCAAGAAGAAGTTGAGACCTTCAGAAACATGAGATTGCAGAGAGAGAATACTATAATGATCAAGGGCCTGTTTTTGATTCCAGCCTTGGTGGGGACAATTCAGTAGTCTCTGAACATTGATGGGGACATGTCCCCAGCGTCCCCCCTAAATTCTACACCCATGATAATGATTGCTTTTAGAACCCCCCCCCCCCCCCATGTCTGGGCCCTGTCCTCTTCACCCTATAGGGGCTGGAACCAGCATGTCAATCTGGCTGATTCAGGAGGCTGAAATGGTGGTGGGCAAAGTGAGCACTTGATGGCACCGGCAGGAGATTGAGGTTTGTTACGCCCTCACTCTCTCTCTCTCTCTCTCTCTCTCTCTGTCTCTCTCTCTCTCGCTCCCTCTCTCTCTCTCGCTCCCTCTCTCTCTCGCTCGCTCTCTCTCTCTCTCATTCCTCCCTCACTCTCTCGCTCTCTCACTCTCTTGCTCCCTCTCTCTCTCTCACTCTCTCATCCCTCCCTCTCTCTTTCTCTCTCTCTCTCTCTCACCCTGCGACTCCATTCCATTCAAATCCCCCTATCTACCTTCCCTCTCTCCGTCCATCTATCTCCCCCCTCACTCGCCTCTGCCCCCCCCCCCCCCCCCCCCCCCCTTGCCACGGACCGCAATTAGGCCCCGCCTCTCCCGGGCTCTCTGTTGTTTACCCGTCGACGGCGACGGCGGCGGCGGCGGCGTGCCCGGTCTGTGGCGAGGGGGTGACATCTTGACAGTTTTCTGTTAGAGGCCGCAAACAAAAGGGTCTTTGAATGATGAGCCGTTATTATGTAGATGAGACTCGGGGGGCTGATAGCGCTCTCCCGAAAACAGCGGCGGATTCCCGTTGGTCCGGCGGCGTGATAGCCATCATTTTCATGATTGCGGCGACCCGGGGGAAGAGAGGGCGGGGTCAGAGGAGGCCGAGAGAGAGGCCGGGGGTTTGGTTGAATTAGCATGTCTGTTTACTGCTCCGGAGCCACCTCCACCCTCCCCCCCCCCGTCCCCTCCCCCCCCGTCCCCTCCCCCCCCACACACACACCTCTGTACTGGAAAACAACCCTCCACTGTTGGGGACTTCCTCTTCAGGCGGATAAGGCAGGAAGTGACTTTGAGCGTGGAGTGGGGGCTCCACAACTTTTCTCCGCAAGGTTAAACTCCTCCCATGAGTGGGAATATGTATTAGATTCAAGTGTCTGGCGACGGTATGCAGGTTTTTTGATTAGAACATCCGCGGGAATGCATAAACAGTAAACAACAGCTAACAACACAGTGTGTGTTTATGTGTGTGTGTGTGTGTGTGTGCTTGCGCGCGTGTGTGTGCACATATGTTGCTGTGTGTGTGTGTGTGTGTGCGTGCGTGCTGATGTGCTTGCGTACGTGTGTGTGTGTGTGTGCGTGTGCACATATGTTGCTGTGTGTGTGTGTGTGTGCGTGCTGATGTGTTTGCTCGTGTGTGTGTGTGTGCGTGTGTGGTTGTGCATGTGTGTTGATATGCGTGTGTGTGTGTGTGTGTGTGTGGAGGAAGAGTGACTCACTCTCCCTGGTCAGCCTGACCTCCAGTACTGCCCACACACACACACACACACACACACATACACACACACAAACAGTTGAGATGAGCGTTGGCTTTGTGCTTTCTCATCAGCTGACCTGTGACCCCGCCTCGTTGCAGTCCCAGCCTGCTTGTGAGGCGTATTAACCCCTCGCTGTTAACGGTCTCCACATCATCCACACTACAGCCCTAACAAGACAATCCCCTCCTCTGTCATTGTTGTAGGGCACGTTTGTGTAATAACACATGCATGCTCACATCCAAATAGGTTTCAAAGTCCGTCCACAGTGGGGGTATGGGGGGGGGGGCGGTCCCCCCCCAGAGAGAGCACAGTTGGGGGGCGGGGGGAGTGGGGGGGGGTTGTGGATCTTAGCAATGCTCTTGCAGTTGATAAAGTCTAACGTGTGTGTGTTTGGGTGTGTGTGTGTGTGTGTGTGTTTGGGTGTGTGTGTGTGTGTGTGTGTGTGTGTGTGAGGTCATTAGGCAAAGGTGTTCAGGATGAATCTGGGGTGTGTCCATATTGACATCACATCCCAACGTGAGTGGTGCACATACAGTACTCAGCATACTCACTCACTATCTATCTATCTATCTATCTATCTATCTATCTATCTATCTATCTGTCTGTCTGTCTGTCTGTCTGTCTGTCTGTCTGTCTGTCTGTCTGTCTGTCTGTCTGTCTATCTATCTATCTATCTGTCTGTCTGTCTGTCTGTCTGTCTGTCTGTCTGTCTATCCATCCATCCATCTATCTATCTATCTATCTATCTATCTATCTATCTATCTATCTATCTATCTATCTATCTATCTATCTATCTATCTATCTATCTATCTATCTATCTGTCTGTCTGTCTGCAAGCACAATTTCACATTAACTAGTATTAACATGGAGGCTGGTCAGCTGGTTAACTAGTATTAACATGGGGACTGGTCAGCTGGTTAACTAGTATTAACATGGAGGCTGGTCAGCTGGTTAACTAGTATTAACATGGAGGCTGGTCAGCTGGTTAACTAGTATTAACATGGGGACTGGTCATCTGGTTAACTAGTATTAACATGGAGGCTGGTCAGCTGGTTAACTAGTATTAACATGGAGGCTGGTCAGCTGGTTAACTAGTATTAACATGGAGGCTGGTCAGCTGGTTAACTAGTATTAACATGGGGACTGGTCAGCTGGTCATCTGGTTAACTAGTATTAACATGGGGACTGGTCAGCTGGTTAACTAGTATTAACATGGGGGCTGGTCAGCTGGTCAGCTGGTTAACTAGTATTAACATGGGGGCTGGTCAGCTGGTCAGCTGGTTAACTAGTATTAACATGGGGACTGGTCAGCTGGTCAGCTGGTTAACTAGTATTAACATGGAGGCTGGTCAGCTGGTCAGCTGGTTAACTAGTATTAACATGGAGGCTGGTCAGCTGGTTAACTAGTATTAACATGGGGGCTGGTCAGCTGGTCAGCTGGTTAACTAGTATTAACATGGAGGCTGGTCAGCTGGTTAACTAGTATTAACATGGAGGCTGGTCAGCTGGTTAACTAGTATTAACATGGAGGCTGGTCAGCTGGTTAACTAGTATTAACATGGGGGCTGGTCAGCTGGTTAACTAGTATTAACATGGAGGCTGGTCAGCTGGTTAACTAGTATTAACATGGGGACTGGTCAGCTGGTCAGCTGGTTAACTAGTATTAACATGGGGACTGGTCAGCTGGTCAGCTGGTTAACTAGTATTAACATGGAGGCTGGTCAGCTGGTCAGCTGGTTAACTAGTATTAACATGGAGGCTGGTCAGCTGGTTAACTAGTATTAACATGGGGGCTGGTCAGCTGGTTAACTAGTATTAACATGGGGACTGGTCATCTGGTTAACTAGTATTAACATGGGGACTGGTCAGCTGGTTAACTAGTATTAACATGGAGGCTGGTCAGCTGGTTAACTAGTATTAACATGGAGGCTGGTCAGCTGGTTAACTAGTATTAACATGGGGACTGGTCAGCTGGTTAACTAGTATTAACATGGAGGCTGGTCAGCTGGTTAACTAGTATTAACATGGAGGCTGGTCAGCTGGTTAACTAGTATTAACATGGAGGCTGGTCAGCTGGTTAACTAGTATTAACATGGGGGCTGGTCAGCTGGTTAACTAGTATTAACATGGGGACTGGTCATCTGGTTAACTAGTATTAACATGGGGACTGGTCAGCTGGTTAACTAGTATTAACATGGGGGCTGGTCAGCTGGTCAGCTGGTTAACTAGTATTAACATGGGGACTGGTCAGCTGGTCAGCTGTTTAACTAGTATTAACATGGAGGCTGGTCAGCTGGTTAACTAGTATTAACATGGAGGCTGGTCAGCTGGTCAGCTGGTTAACTAGTATTAACATGGAGGCTGGTCAGCTGGTCAGCTGGTTAACTAGTATTAACATGGGGACTGGTCAGCTGGTCAGCTGGTTAACTAGTATTAACATGGAGGCTGGTCAGCTGGTTAACTAGTATTAACATGGAGGCTGGTCAGCTGGTCAGCTGGTTAACTAGTATTAACATGGGGACTGGTCAGCTGGTCAGCTGGTTAACTAGTATTAACATGGAGGCTGGTCAGCTGGTCAGCTGGTTAACTAGTATTAACATGGAGGCTGGTCAGCTGGTTAACTAGTATTAACATGGAGGCTGGTCAGCTGGTCAGCTGGTCAGCTGGTTAACTAGTATTAACATGGAGGCTGGTCAGCTGGTTAACTAGTATTAACATGGGGACTGGTCAGCTGGTCAGCTGGTTAACTAGTATTAACATGGAGGCTGGTCAGCTGGTTAACTAGTATTAACATGGAGGCTGGTCAGCTGGTTAACTAGTATTAACATGGGGACTGGTCAGCTGGTTAACTAGTATTAACATGGAGGCTGGTCAGCTGGTTAACTAGTATTAACATGGAGGCTGGTCAGCTGGTTAACTAGTATTAACATGGGGACTGGTCAGCTGGTTAACTAGTATTAACATGGAGGCTGGTCAGCTGGTCAGCTGGTTAACTAGTATTAACATGGGGACTGGTCAGCTGGTCACCTGGTTAACTAGTATTAACATGGAGGCTGGTCAGCTGGTCAGCTGGTTAACTAGTATTAACATGGGGACTGGTCAGCTGGTTAACTAGTATTAACATGGGGACTGGTCAGCTGGTTAACTAGTATTAACATGGAGGCTGGTCAGCTGGTTAACTAGTATTAACATGGAGGCTGGTCAGCTGGTTAACTAGTATTAACATGGAGGCTGGTCAGCTGGTTAACTAGTATTAACATGGGGGCTGGTCAGCTGGTTAACTAGTATTAACATGGAGGCTGGTCAGCTGGTTAACTAGTATTAACATGGGGGCTGGTCAGCTGGTTAACTAGTATTAACATGGAGGCTGGTCAGCTGGTTAACTAGTATTAACATGGAGGCTGGTCAGCTGGTTAACTAGTATTAACATGGGGACTGGTCAGCTGGTTAACTAGTATTAACATGGGGGCTGGTCACCTGGTTAACTAGTATTAACATGGGGGCTGGTCAGCTGGTCAGCTGGTTAACTAGTATTAACATGGAGGCTGGTCAGCTGGTCAGCTGGTTAACTAGTATTAACATGGAGGCTGGTCAGCTGGTTAACTAGTATTAACATGGGGGCTGGTCAGCTGGTTAACTAGTATTAACATGGGGGCTGGTCACCTGGTTAACTAGTATTAACATGGGGGCTGGTCAGCTGGTCAGCTGGTTAACTAGTATTAACATGGAGGCTGGTCAGCTGGTTAACTAGTATTAACATGGGGACTGGTCAGCTGGTTAACTAGTATTAACATGGAGGCTGGTCAGCTGGTTAACTAGTATTAACATGGGGGCTGGTCAGCTGGTTAACTAGTATTAACATGGGGACTGGTCAGCTGGTTAACTAGTATTAACATGGAGGCTGGTCAGCTGGTCAGCTGGTTAACTAGTATTAACATGGAGGCTGGTCAGCTGGTTAACTAGTATTAACAGGGGGACTGGTCAGCTGGTTAACTAGTATTAACATGGGGACTGGTCAGCTGGTTAACTAGTATTAACATGGAGGCTGGTCAGCTGGTTAACTAGTATTAACATGGAGGCTGGTCAGCTGGTCAGCTGGTTAACTAGTATTAACATGGGGGCTGGTCAGCTGGTTAACTAGTATTAACATGGGGGCTGGTCAGCTGGTTAACTAGTATTAACATGGAGGCTGGTCAGCTGGTTAACTAGTATTAACATGGGGGCTGGTCAGCTGGTCAGCTGGTTAACTAGTATTAACATGGAGGCTGGTCAGCTGGTTAACTAGTATTAACATGGAGGCTGGTCAGCTGGTTAACTAGTATTAACATGGGGACTGGTCAGCTGGTCATCTGGTTAACTAGTATTAACATGGGGGCTGGTCAGCTGGTTAACTAGTATTAACATGGAGGCTGGTCAGCTGGTTAACTAGTATTAACAGGGGGACTGGTCAGCTGGTTAACTAGTATTAACATGGGGACTGGTCATCTGGTTAACTAGTATTAACATGGGGGCTGGTCAGCTGGTCATCTGGTTAACTAGTATTAACATGGGGGCTGGTCAGCTGGTTAACTAGTATTAACATGGGGGCTGGTCAGCTGGTCAGCTGGTTAACTAGTATTAACATGGGGACTGGTCAGCTGGTTAACTAGTATTAACATGGAACTGGTCAGCTGGTTAACTAGTATTAACATGGAGGCTGGTCAGCTGGTCAGCTGGTTAACTAGTATTAACATGGGGACTGGTCAGCTGGTCAGCTGGTTAACTAGTATTAACATGGAGGCTGGTCAGCTGGTTAACTAGTATTAACATGGAGGCTGGTCAGCTG
>NC_140245.1:24249882-24254882 GCF_949987555.1 Borostomias antarcticus | reverse complement strand
CACACAATCACACACTAACCCCCCCCCCTCCCACTACTGCTGGGTGTGTGCGTGTGTGTGTGTGCGCGAGCTCATGCATGCGTGCGTGTGTGTGTGTGTGTTTGTGTGTGTGTGTGTGTGTGTGTGTGTGTGTGCATGTGTTTGTGTGTGTGCATGTGTGTGTGTGCGTGTGTGTGTGTGTGTGTGTGTGTGAGAGAGCCCGTCTTTGACCCGATCTTCTCTCCCCACGGTGGACACAGGAACACACACACACACACACACACAGGAACACACACACACACACACACACACACACAGGAACACAAAGCCCGCTGGTGAATGGGGGTCAGCCTCAGAGCGCGGCCCCTGGGAGGGCCCCGTCGGGCCGTTTAATGAACGTCATTTTCCTGCATTAACCACCCCCATCGTTGGATAATGGCCTCCCAACAATAACATTTAACCAACCCCCTGTCTTTTGGGCTGTGCTCATTTGGACCACAGCAGGGGGTGGTAATTGATTGTGTAATTCCAATCAAAGCTGTAAACAGATTGGTGGTTCCTTTATAGACCCCTCCCACCACCCCCCCCCACACACACACACACACACACACACACACCTACACATACACCCCACACTTCAAATAATCCAGATTATAACGGACTCCCAGAAAGTGTAAGAATCCCGGGGTCGCAGCTCGGCGGAGTGGAGGTTGGTTGGGTTTTATTGTGTTGTGTTTAGCGTGGAAACGCTCCGCTCCTGTGTGACCCCGGCTCTGTGTGTGTACCAACACGTTCTTTTGCCTCCACCTCCTTTCACGTTGATTGTAATTGTCTCTCGCCCCCCCGTTGGCAGCCCAGAGTCTGTTAGCAGAACGGAGGGGGAGGTTAAGGGTTAACCGCTAGCGCCAATTTAGATTTACTGTGAGACAAACATGAAGGGTGAGGGGGTGGGGGGAGGGTGGGGGGGGCACATTGTTTCCATGGAGATAGGGAGCGGTATTTGTGTGCCTGTGCGCGTGCGCGTTTTCCGAACTAGTTCAACTAATTGTCAGCAGAAAGCTATCTGTTTAGCGCTCGGCGCTGGGAGATTTCGGCGGGGTCGGGTGCGAGCGCTGGGAGATTTCGGCGGGGTCGGGTGCGGGCGGGCGTGAATGCCCTCGCTCCGGCTGTGGTCGCTGGCTCATTCTGTGTCGCCAACACTGAGGTTACAATGGCCTCGCGAGTGACTGTCTGGGTGGCCTGGAGAATGGCGCTTTAATCCCAGATGTGGCGTGGGGCTTCTGTTCGCTAGGGATGGAGACCAATCAGACGCCAAAGACCTTAGGTCACCGGGGCGCCTGACAACGCCGACTCTCTACACGGGTTTACGTCGTTTAGACCGGCCATTTCAAATGCCTCACAGTAGCAGGAAGATTCAATAAACAATAATTCCGTCAACATTCAGGAAAAGTTTCCCCCTGCTGTTACACTAGCCTGGATGATTCAATCTCTAAACCGTCTTTGGCATCGCCTGCATGTCTGCAGTCCAAAATAGTGTTTGCGTAAGAAAGTTATAATGTGTGTGTGTGTGTGTGTGCGTGCCTGTATGCGTGCGTGCGTGCGCGTGTGTGTGTGCACGTGCGTGCGTATTGTTTGTTGTCTTATCATCGTCAGACGCTAGAGTGAATTCTGGAGATGAGGTTGAGGCTGCGAAATCCATAACTGTCATAACTCCTCAATCAGGAGATCACTCGATTACTCCATCTGGCCTCAGAGCAATCTAATGATCATTCCATCCCATCATCTGGAAGGCCCCCGACGCTCGTATAGAGAACGTATGTAGCGGTCCAATCTACCCTCTCTCAAGGAGCGCTGCTCATTTGAACCTGACTTTCGCCATCTTTCTGCTGACTTTGTGCAATCCAACTTACGTAACGTGAATCGTAAATCAAATATAAAGCCCCTATTGATTTGTGGGCCCCATATTCGCTGCTTTGCCCTGGTTCGGAGTGACCTCCCTCACGGCCTGCCTTCCCCGGGGGGTGGGGGTGGGGTGGGGGGGGCCCTCAGTCATCACCTTCAATGTAAATGTGGTTTCCCAGTGCCGTGGAGATTTAGAGATCATAGGTCATCAATCATTTCATCTCACATACAGTGTTTTATATCTGTTTGGGCGCCAGCGAGAAATCATTGTTGTTTTTTTGTCAATTATTTGTGTGTGTGTGTGTGTGTGTGTACTGTTGATGTATGTGTGTGTGTGTGTGTGTGTGTGTGCGTGCGTGTGTGTGTGTGTATGTACTGTAAGTGTATGTGTGTGTGAGTGTGCGTGCGTGTGTGTATGTACTGTAGGTGTGTGTGTGTGTGTGTGTGTGTGTGTGCGTGCGTGTGTGTGTATGTACTGTAGGTGTGTGTGTGTGTGTGTGTGTGTGTGTGCGTGTGTGCGTGTGTGCGTGTGTGTATGTACTGTAGGTGTGTGTGTGTGTGTGTGTGCGTGTGTGCGTGTGTGCGTGTGTGTATGTACTGTAGGTGTGTGTGTGTGTGTGTGTGTGTCCAGTAAGTGCTACACATGATGGAACAACACGTGCAGTGCATGTGTTGTGTGTCCCCGATGCTGCATAGCTGTCCGTGCGCGTGCCTGTAAGAGAACATCCCGGCTGGACCCCCACGCCCGCGCCAGGAGCCTGCTGAGAGATGGAACCGTGTCGCTTGGTAAACAATCCTAATTAAGAGAGACAGACCGCACCTCCGCCTGACCTCTTCCCCATCCCTGTTTGTTTGTTGTTATTGTTTACGCTAATTAGCATTAATCCACCCCGCCCCCCCTCCCCTTCTCTCTCTCCGTCGATTCTGACCAGAGCGGGGCGTCGGAGCCGTAGCCAATCAGAGGCAGTGTTACTGGGGTAGTGTGGCCTGTAGGGATCAAGTTAAAAGGGAGGGTCCCGGTAGCTGTTGTCATGCTATACAATGATGAGGCTGGCAAGTGAACAGTGGCTTGTAATGAGGAAGCCGTCCACACACACACACGCGCACCACACACACACACACACACACTCATACACACTTACACACTACAACGTAACACAGTGTCCTCTGGTAATTGTTCTGCCACCACGGTGTGAATGGAGCCCTCCTCTCTCTCTCTGTCACACACACACACACACACACACACACACACACACACACACACACACTCACACTCCACTGACTCCTGTGCAACCGCAAACCCCCTCCACGGTACCACTCAACCAGCACCAACCCCCCACCCCCCTCCCACACACACCAACCCCCCCCCACCCTTCAACCCATATCTCCGACATGGAAAACGTGTTCGCTAATGGCTAATTAAAACAGCCAGTTTAATGAATGACCAGACAAGGCCCGATAAGGAAAGTTAGACGGCGAATGAAGGCATCCTTAACACTTCAATTTAGCCTGGCCGGCCGGCATGGGCGTAGAATTTAGGGGGGACGCTGGGGGGACATGTCCCCATCAATGTCCAGAGACTACTGAATTGTCCCACAGATCTCCTTCTCTACTAGTCCCGCCTCCCTAGCGCAATATGGCTATGATTGGCTTGCCGTTTCTTGCTAACGCGTGATAGGCTGTCTGTATCTGGTTGAGTTTGGTTGCGCGGCTACAAAGCTCAGAGCCTCCGTCAACACTACAGTTCTGAGCACATAAACACTCGCGTCTCGTATTGATTCAGTATTGAAAGTGCATTTTATTTTTCAATACGGGACAATCCCACATTAACGACTTGCCTACCATTGCAAACGTGGCAGGATTTGAGCCATGAGGCTCACTCGCATACTGGATTGCATAATGTTAGTAAACAGACCAGACATGTAATGTTTAGGTAAGTTAGGTTTTTTGAGCCCTATCGGTTGTCATTAATTTGTACGCAGCAAGTGCACATGTGGGCCAAATACATGATCATGAGTTCAGGAGGTTGAAGAACCAGACATCACGATAATCACATGTGACTGTAGATCAAATGAATGCTTTTTTATTTAATATAGAGCACAAAACAAAGTCTTCTTGCCCGCTGCGCGCGCTCGCATTTAATGGCTCCACCAAGGCTCAAATCAGAAACACAGCCTTGGCGGCCGGCTTTAGACCGCCGTGATTGGACCAGTCTGAGACGCCTCAAACCCGCCAGCCGTGATTGGACCAGTCTGAGACGCCTCAAACCCGCCAGCCGAGGATCACCGGAGGATTACGCGTACGCTTAAGACACAAAGACGCCGTTAGAAGTGAAAACGGTTTTGTTGTGCGCAAACTGGCACAGAAACGCATCAGCGTGATCTCTCGTCAGACGGAACAGTGTAAAATACTCTATCTTGAACACGGCGGCAACAGGTGATGGCAATCGGATTAATTAGTCACATTTTCGTACTCAGACAGGGACGATTAAACCGGTGATATCTGTGTGTGTGTGTGTGTGTGTGTGTGTGTGTGTGTGTGTGTGCACCCGTGTGTGTGCGTGCGCGTGTGTGTGTGCGTCCATGCGTGGGTGAACGTATGAGTGTGTGTGGGGAGGTGCTCTTGTTTGTGTGTGTGTGTGTGTGTGTGTGTGTGCGCGTGTGTGTGTGTGTGTCCTGCCCGGGTCGCTAGGCTGCATGGCCCCTGGAGTGAGATGATGGAACCGCCGGTGCGCTCGCTGGGGGTCAGGGGTCAGGCTCGCTGGGGGTCAAGCTGGGCCAGTCAAGGTCTGCATCACCGGAGAGGAAAGGGAATTACGCCTCATTTCCTGTGAGTTTGTCCTCGCGTCCTGTCCTGCCCCGGTCCCTGTCTGAGGAGCCCTGCGCGCGTGAAGGGGCAGGGGGCGCGTGGGGGTGTGTGTGTGTGTGGGGGGGGGGGGTGCGCGTGTGTGTGTATGTGGGGTGTGTGTGTGTGTGGGGGGGGGGGTTGCGTGTGTGTGTGTACCAGCATGCTTTCGTGTGTGTGTGTGCGTGCTTGTGTGTTTGTGTGTGTGTGTACCAGCATTCTTTCATGTCTGTGTGTGTGTGTGTGTGTGTGTGTGTCTGTGAGTGTGTGTGTGT
>NC_140245.1:24240089-24242182 GCF_949987555.1 Borostomias antarcticus | reverse complement strand
TCCTTCTTTCCATCCCTCCCTCCCTCCCTCTCTCCCCTCCCTCTCTCCATCCCTCCATCCCTCCCTCTCTCCACTCCTCCTTCTCTCCATCTCTCCCTCTCTCCATCCCTCCATCCCTCCCTCCCTCCCTCTCTCCACTCCTCCTTCTCTCCATCCCTCCCTCTCTCCATCCCTCCATCCCTCCCTCTCTCCACTCCTCCTTCTCTCCATCCCTCCTCTCTCCATCCCTCCATCCCTCCCTCTCTCCATCCCTCCCTCTCTCCATCACTCCCTCTCTCCATCCCTCCACTCCTCCATCCCTCCATCCCTCCCTCTCTCCATCCCTCCATCCCTCCCTCTCTCCATCCCTCCCTCTCTCCATCACTCCCTCTCTCCATCCCTCCACTCCTCCCTCTCTCCATCCCTCCCTCTCTCCATCCCTCCATCCCTCCCTCTCTTCATCCCTCCATCCCTCCCTCTCTCCCTCCCTCCCTCTCTCCATCCCTCCATACCTCCCTCTCTCCCTCCCTCCCTCTCTCCATCCCTCCCTCTCTCCATCCCTCCCTCCCTCCCTCCCTCTCTCCATCCCTCCATCTCTCCCTCTCTCCATCCCTCCATCCCTCCCTCTCTCGCTCCCTCCCTCTCTCCATCCCTCCATCCCTCCCTTTCTCCATCCCTCCCTTTCTCCCTCCCTCCCTCCCTCCTCCCTCTCTCCACTCCTCCTTCTCTCCATCCCTCCCTCTCTCCCTCCCTCCCTCTCTCCATCCCTCCATCCCTCCCTCTCTCCATCCCTCCCTCTCTCCATCCCTCCACTCCTCCCTCTCTCCATCCCTCCCTCTCTCCATCCCTCCATCCCTCCCTCTCTCCCTCCCTCCCTCTCTCCATCCCTCCATCCCTCCCTCTCTCCATCCATCCCTCCCTCTCTCCATCCCTCCATCCCTCCCTCTCTCCCTCCCTCCCTCTCTCCATCCCTCCCTCCATCCCTCCCTCCCTCTCTCCATCCCTCCATCCCTCCCTCTCTCCACTCCTCCTTCTCTCCATCCCTCCCTCTCTCCCTCCCTCCCTCTCTCCATCCCTCCCTCTCTCCATCTCTCCCTCTCTCTCCATCCCTCCCTCTCTCCACTCCTCCTTCTCTCCATCCCTCCCTCTCTCCATCCCTCCCTCTCTCCATCCCTCCACTCCTCCCTCTCTCCATCTCTCCCTCTCTCCATCCCTCCCTCCCTCTCTCCACTCCTCCTTCTCTCCATCTCTCCCTCTCTCCATCCCTCCATCCCTCCCTCCCTCCATCCCTCCTTCTCTCCATCCCTCCCTCTCTCCCTCCCTCCCTCTCTCCCTCCCTCTCTCCATCCCTCCCTCTCTCCCTCCCTCTCTCCATCCCTCTCTGAGCCGTGGTCAGTTTAGTCTCCTGCCAGGGGTCTGTCCAGAGTTCTGCTGTGTTTGGGCCAGCTGGCAACTCTGACTTTCCTCCACACTAACCCTGTCCCAACACACACACACACACACACACACACACACACACACACACACACACACACACTGCTTACTGTCCGTGCGTGTCCAATGACGACAGTCCTGCCTCTGCTACTTGTGAGTCCTCTTGTGGCTGTGGAGCCCGATCCGTGATCCACACTGTCTGACCCCCGACCCCTGATCCACACTGTCTGACCCAGATCAGGTGAAAGCAGTGACCAGGCGTGTGGATGTGGTTCTGACTGGGTGTGTGGATGTGGTTCTTGGGGTGTGGATGTGGTTCTGGGGGTGTGGATGTGGTTCTGACTGGGTGTGTGGATGTGGTTCTGGGTGTGTGGATGTGGTTCTGACTGGGGGTGTGGATGTGGTCCAGACTGGGGGTGTGGATGTGGTTCTGGGTGTGTGGATGTGGTTCTGGGGGTGTGGATGTGGTTCTGGGTGTGTGGATGTGGTTCTGACTGGGGGTGTGGATGTGGTTCTGGGGGTGTGGATGTGGTTCTGACTGGGGGTGTGGGTGTGGTTCTGGGGGTGTGGATGTGGTTCTGACTGGGGGTGTGGATGTGGTTCTGGGGGTGTGGATGTGGTTCTGACTGGGGGTGTGGGTGTGGTTCTGGGGGTGTGGATGTGGTTCTGACTGGGGGTGT
>NC_140245.1:24230089-24235089 GCF_949987555.1 Borostomias antarcticus | reverse complement strand
TGTGTGTTAAGGTTAGTGGTGCTGCTGGTGTGTGTTAGGGTTAGTGGTGCTGGTGTGTGTTAGGGTTAGTGGTGCTGGTGTGTGTTAGGGTTAGTGGTGCTGCTGGTGTGTGTTAGGGTTAGTGGTGCTGGTGTGTGTTAGGGTTAGTGGTGCTGCTGGTGTGTGTTAGGGTTAGTGGTGCTGGTGTGTGTTAGGGTTAGTGGTGCTGGTGTGTGTTAGGGTTAGTGGTGCTGCTGGTGTGTGTTAGGGTTAGTGGTGCTGCTGGTGTGTGTTAGGGTTAGTGGTGGTGCTGGTGTGTGTTAGGGTTAGTGGTGCTGGTGTGTGTTAGGGTTAGTGGTGCTGCTGGTGTGTGTTAGGGTTAGTGGTGGTGCTGGTGTGTGTTAGGGTTAGTGGTGCTGCTGGTGTGTGTTAGGGTTAGTGGTGCTGGTGTGTGTTAGGGTTAGTGGTGCTGGTGTGTGTTAGGGTTAGTGGTGCTGGTGTGTGTTAGGGTTAGTGGTGCTGCTGGTGTGTGTTAGGGTTAGTGGTGCTGGTGTGTGTTAGGGTTAGTGGTGCTGGTGTGTGTTAGGGTTAGTGGTGCTGGTGTGTGTTAGGGTTAGTGGTGCTGGTGTGTGTTAGGGTTAGTGGTGCTGGTGTGTGTGAGGGTTAGTGGTGCTGGTGTGTGTTAGGGTTAGTGGTGGTGCTGGTGTGTGTTAGGGTTAGTGGTGCTGGTGTGTGTTAGGGTTAGTGGTGCTGGTGTGGGTGAGGGTTAGTGGTGCTGGTGTGTGTTAGGGTTAGTGGTGCTGGTGTGTGTTAGGGTTAGTGGTGCTGGTGTGTGTTAGGGTTAGTGGTGCTGGTGTGTGTGAGGGTTAGTGGTGCTGGTGTGTGTGAGGGTTAGTGGTGCTGGTGTGTGTTAGGGTTAGTGGTGCTGGTGTGTGTTAGGGTTAGTGGTGCTGGTGTGTGTTAGGGTTAGTGGTGCTGGTGTGTGTTAGGGTTAGTGGTGCTGGTGTGTGTGAGGGTTAGTGGTGCTGGTGTGTGTGAGGGTTAGTGGTGCTGGTGTGTGTTAGGGTTAGTGGTGCTGCTGGTGCTTTCGGGGCTGAAACGCGGGTGGTGGATAAGCGAGCCGGACAGATGAGGGGTTAATGGTTATTGTGGTCGTAGTCGTAGGACCACACCCCACAATCACACCGCCGAGCCCTGCTCCGGACCTCCGTTGCCCCACAGACACACCCCTCCTCCCCCCCATCCCTCCCTGCCCCTCCTCTCCTCCCCCCCATCCCTCCCTGCCCCTCCTCTCCTCCCCCCATCCCTCCCTGCCCCTCCTCCCCTCCTCTCTCCCTCTCTCTCTCTCACCCCTCCTCTCCTCCCCCCATCCCTCCCTGCCCCTCCTCTCCTCCCCCCCATCCCTCCCTGCTCCTCCTCTCCCCCCCCCATCCCTCCCTGCCCCTCCTCTCCTCCCCCCATCCCTCCCTGCCCCTCCCCCCCCCCCCCATCCCTCCCTGCCCCTCCTCTCCCCCTCCCTCCCTGCCCCTCCTCTCCTCCCCCCCTCCTCTCTCTCTCTCTCTCTCACCCCTCCATCCCTCCCTGCCCCTCCTCTCCTCCCCCCCATCCCTCCCTGCCCCTCCTCTCCTCCCCCCATCCCTCCCTGCCCCTCCTCTCCCCCCCCCTCTCTCTCTCTCTCTCTCTCACCCCCCCATCCCTCCCTGCCCTCCTCTCCTCCCCCCATCCCTCCCTGCCCCTCCTCTCCTCCCCCCCATCCCTCCCTGCCCCTCCTCTCCTCCCCCCCATCCCTCCCTGCCCCTCCTCCCCCCCCCCCTCTCTCTCTCTCTCTCTCACCCCTCCATCCTCTCTCCTCCTTTCATCTCCATCTTTCCTCTGAGCAGAGCTGGTTCTTACGGCAAGGTGAGAGAGAGAGAGAGAGAGAGAGAGAGAGGTGGGGGCGGCATGTGTGTGTGTGTGGATGCGTGCGAGCATGCCTGCGTGTGTGTGTGTGTGTGTGCGTACTTAGTGTGTGAGGAGGTGGTTGAGAGAGAGGTCCGTATGATGGAGCGTCAGTGCTGTCTGGATGGATTAGGAGAATGACTTTGAGTTTTTTTTTCTGGCGCTTTGAGAGCAGCGAGCGCCTCAGATAGAGGAGGACGGCTCGTTAAAGACCTGAAATCACACTCAAGCTCTCAAACGCCGTCTTCTGGCTTCCATCCTCCCTCCATGAGGCTCATCCACTCCAGCTTGTTCTCTCTATAGCTGCTTTAATACTGAGATATTTATCGTACACATAATATAACTGAAAATGTTGTTTCGAAACACAAAATTCAACAGTTCAATGATCAAAAATAATCAGAGAATCTATGAGTTGCGCTGATTGTTGGTGATAACGGCCTGTGTGATTGCATGTTACAACACAGGAAAATAAATACCTCAGGCGAAATGATATTTGGTACAGCTGTATCCTTAAATCAATATTATCTTAAAAGACATTTCATAAAAACTAGAGACGGTCAATTTTTCACTGTCTCCTCTTTTTCCACCTCCTCCTCCTCCTCTTTATACATTTCTCTCTTTTCTCCTCTCCCTCTCTCTCTCTCTTATCCTCCCTCCCCTCCACCTTTCTTCCTTGCTTCCGTTCCCCTCCCGCTCCTCCATCTACCCCCCCCTCTCTCTCCCTCTCTCTCTCTCTCCCTGCCTGCCTCTCCCTCCCTCCCTCCCTCCCTCCCTCTCTTCCTCCCTCTCTCTCTCCCTGTCTGCCTCTCCCTCCCTCCCTCCCTCTCCCTCCCTCCCTCCCTCTCTCTCCCTCCCTCTCTCTCCCTCTCTCTAGATCTGATTGATGTTGTGAGGGGGTATTAACACGTCTCCTCCTGCTAGGACAGGGGGCTAATGTTCGTGCAGGGATTGATTACTCCTGCCTAACAGCCTCGGCTTTCCCCAAAGATGGCTCCCCCAATCGATAACGAGTCCCGCCCCCCCCACCCCAGACCCGCCACCCCCCAACCGCCCACACCCACTTCCTAGCCCACAACTTGCTGCACAGCAATTAAAGAAAAATACCATTTGCATATGGAGAAATAATTAAAACAAACTATGTGTTCCTGGCACCCCTGGAGAGTTACAGTGAGGAGGAGGAGGAGAGAGAGAGAGAGAGAGAGAGACAGAGAGAGAGAGAGAGAGAGAGAGAGAGAGAGAGAGAGACGATGGGAGAGAGAGAGAGAGAGCGGGAGACGATGAGAGAGAGAGAGAGAGACGATGAGAGAGAGAGAGAGGGGGGATGTTAGCAGAGAGAAATGTAATTGTGCAGTGCTGGGGTCGATCATTAATCCTGACCATCTAGCTCTTCCTTTTCTCTCCCACCTGGGTGACTGTTTACTTCAGGGGCTTCGTGGTTTCACACACACACACACTCTCTCTCACACACACACACACACACACTCTCTCTCTCACACACACACACACACACACACACACACACACACTCTCTCTCACACACACACACACACAGAGAGATGTATACGTACAGAGCCTCCCAATACCATGGGTCTGACTGACTGACTCAGACTTGAACAAGTAAATATTGTTAAAAAATCTCACGATGGGAGTATGTAATGGCATGTTTACTCTGCATCCCCCTGGGCTTGAACTCGTGTTGAGTTACCTGTCATATGAGAAGCCATAGATGGTTTCACACTGAGTTAAACATCACAATCACAAGGGTTGCATGTGATTGTCACAGGTGCGTGTTTTAGCAGTTTCCACAAAATGTTTGTTAAAATACACCACGAGGGGTAAAAACCAAAACAAAGAAAACGCACAGCTACAGCAAAGAAGATGGGAGGACAGGCAAAGAAGATGGGAGCTACATGTAGACTAATGGTGCGTTCGCTTGTGGTCGGACGTGGCAAGTCGAAAGTGGCAAAATACCTACCTCTGACCTGTGTGCATTCGAGCTATAGCGAATGATATGATGATGATATGATATGATATTGACATCAGCCGGCAACTGGGGGCTGAGAAACATATCCGAATTTGCGACGAGGAAGTGCGAGTTCATGCGGTGTTTTATTTAATCATTCCTAGTAGCAAGTCGCAATTTGCCACCTCCCAGTTATAAACGAACGCACCATATATATACAAAGACTAACAAGACAGGTGGGAACCAATCAAACACAGGTGTCCTCTCAATCAGAGTCAATTTAGCCAGTTGTAGTCCTAGGGTCCGCTATTGGGGCGGGGTTGTCAATAATAACGTCTCTGATTGGTGGAGACATTGCTGTTGCACTATAGGATTGTGGGTAGTGTACTTTTTCCTGTATGAACAGCAGTAGTTTGAGGGAACAGACTTCAAAATACTGTCAAAAATACCGCTTTCGAGATAAAATTCGGAAAATGTTCACACTACATATACCATGTCATGAAAAATGTGTATTTTTTTCATGAACATTGGAGATTTATTGAGCGAGTATTTGCAGTAGCTGCATACAGTACTATTGACAGTAAAACATGTTGATGCGCTGTGGGCTCAATTTGACATTTCAAAAATCTGTGAAGATCGTTTGTGGAGGACAGTCTGGAGATGTAGTCTAGCATTTGGGGTGTCAATAGAGCCAAAATGTTGGAGGAGTAGGGTTTGATAGGTGGTACCGTTTTTGAGAAAAACAGTGTGATGGACTTCATAATTCCTGCCAGCTCAAAGCATATAGATGTTTCTGCTCACTTGGGCCTACATGTTGGTGGTGGTTGCAAAGTGATATCACATCACATCACGGCTGATTTGTTATGATTATTTTTTTAAGTTTTAAACTTTCGATGCCTGCTGTAGCGCCACCATCAGGTCTACTGGACCACATGCATGGGAAGTCAGACTTCCTACGAAGAAGAAGAAGAAGAAGAAGAAGAAGAAGAAGATTGGGAAATACAAGAAGGCAAGAAGGACCGGCAAACACACACACACACACACACACACATACATGCTTTGTTATTTTCTTCTGATCCCCTGTGAAGAACAGTTTCATAAAAGGGCCCAGTTCTCAGAC
>NC_140245.1:24220089-24222589 GCF_949987555.1 Borostomias antarcticus | reverse complement strand
GCGAGGTGTAACTGTGATCTCTCGGCGGGCCGGAGCCCAGCTCGCTAGGTGGGACACTGGAGATAGCGCTTAGTGGAGAGAGCGCTGGAAACGGTGATCGGGTTCGGCCGAGGGGTCCGCCACACTTACTGCACGGGACGACCTCATTTTCACAGCTGTCTGCTGTCAGGGTTTCCCCCTCCGAGAGAGAGAGAGAGGGAGAGAGAGGGAGAGAGAGAGGAGAGAGAGAGAGAGGGAGAGAGAGAGGGAGAGAGAGAGAGAGGGAGAGAGAGAGGGAGAGAGAGAGAGAGGGAGAGAGAGAGGGAGAGAGAGAGAGAGGGAAGAGAGAGAGAGAGAGGGAGAGAGAGAGAGAGAGAGGGAGAGAGAGAGGGAGAGAGAGAGGGAGAGAGAGAGAGAGAGGGAAGGGGGAGAGAGAGAGAGAGAGAGAGAACAGAGAGAGAGAAAGAGAACAGAGAGAGAGAGGGAGAGAGAGGGGAAGAGGGAGAGAGAGAGAAGAGAGGAGAGAGAGAGAAGGGAGAGAGAGGGGAAGAGAGAGAGGGAAAGAGAGGGAGAGAAAGAGGGAGAGAGAGAGGGAAAGAGAGAAACTGTGGCCAGTGAAACGCCTCATTCACTCTCTGATCACAGCCAACACACACACACGCTCCACTTTTTTTTCACACCCTTGTGCAAACACACACACACACACACAGCGAGCCTGGAGGTGTGATCTGAACCAATCCTATTTTATTGGGCTTGTATACCTGCCAGCTGTTCTGTACAGAGACATCTGCCAAATGTTGAAATATCAGAAATACACAGCACAGTATCTACCGCAAAAGCTATCTGCTGGAGAGATCCTTCTAGAATTGCTGATAAAAGGTTGTGCTGTGAGCAACCGTCATCCAGTTACAAGGGTTATCTCCAGAATATGCTGGCTGTGGTCTGAATTCAATCTGGCAAACTAAGCGATCTTAGCACACTGGCTTTATTCCCCAGATATTCCCTCTTTGTCTTTCTATTTCAAGGAAATTTGACAGCCATAGGTTAACCAGACAATATAGACACCTCCAGGTTCAACCAAACCCTGGCACACTGTGTTTGAATGTGTTACAGCTCTGTAATATGAGTGTTCACGCACACACACACACACACACACACACACACACACACTCTATTGGCAGAGGGAGACAGTGGGAGGTGTTGCGGGGACCAGTGACCAGGTGTTGACGGCAGTTCGTTAAGGAGCAGTCACATGTTACAGTGGTGAGTTCACATGTCAGCCCAGCAGTGATGCTCCTAATGACCGGCCAATCAATGGAGACCTGGCCCTAAGCAGCAACCAATCAAATTGACATACTCTAGACATATGGAACTGGGCAGTGGTGAGATTTTTCTTCTGTATTATTCTTAAATATTTCCAAATGTTTTCACAACTCAGTTTTTATTTCTCGTGATATTGTCTAGGTTTTGTAATACATTTCTTGACAGGCTAAGTACTAAACAAATAAAACTTTATTGATTACTTGATTCAGAGACCACATGCCCTTTTACAATGCCAGGTTTGTGGTGGTATAAGCCAAATGATTGAGGAATAACAGTAATAATAATAATAATAATAATAATAATAATACACTAATAGTAATAATAATAATAATGCATTTATATTGTGCTTTTCGAGGTGCCAAGGTACTCGAAGATGCTTAAATGACATTATGACCTGTGTGGATCATGTGGATCATGTGGTGTCTTGCCTAGTTCCAGCTGATACTAACCATGCGATAGGATAGGAGTCCAGTATGTCCTGGAGGAGAATGTAGAGACATTTGTATTTATGATCATACAAGTAATAAGCATCGTTAGAATCTCAAACACCCCCCCCCCCCCCCCCCCCCTTTCCTCCCCCCTGCCCTGTTGCTGTGTCACGGGGTGACGGTGGACAGGAAGTTGTTGCTGTGTCACGGGGTGACGGTGGACAGGAAGTTGTTGCTGTGTCACGGGGTGATAGGGGACAGGGGACAGGAAGTTGGGTCTAAGGGGCAGCTGGGAGATCAAAGGGAACTCATCATCAGTGGCTCTGGCCACACTGGAGCCTCGGTCCACAATGTCTGTCTGTCTGTCTGTCCGTCTGTCTGTCTGTCGGTCCGTCCATCCATCCGTCCGTCCGTCCGTCCGTCCGTCTGCCTGTCTGTCTGTCTGTCTGTCTGTCTGTCGGTCCGTCCGTCTGTCTGTCTGTCCGTCAGTTTGTCTGTCTGTCTGTCCGTCAGTTTGTCTGTCTGTATGTCCGTCTGTCTGCCTGTCTGCCTGTCAGTCTGTCTGTCTGTCTGCTTGCCTGTCTGTCAGTCTATCTGTCTGCCTGTCTGCCTGTCTGCCTGTCAGCCTGTCTGTCTGTCTGTCTGTATGTCTGTCTCTCAAAGGCTCATTCAGAACCCACTGGCCCAGCTGGACGGAACCCAGAGGGAGTCGAGGGCTCTGATTGGACGGCGGAACGCTCAATGACCTGGAGTGGAACACTCAGGAGAGG
>NC_140245.1:24190089-24215089 GCF_949987555.1 Borostomias antarcticus | reverse complement strand
TGTGTGTGTGTGTGTGTGTGTGTGTGTGTGTGTGTGTGCGTGTGTGTGCGTGTTACTCTTGGCTATAGTACAGCAGCGTGGACAGAGTCGAGTCCAAGCTTACAGTAATATGCCTTGTCATCGTTCAGCGCATACACTAAGCAGGCCTCACAGACATGATATCAGACATTAATAGTGAAACAGAAGGGTAAAGGGACTCTGTGTATAGTGCCAGTACAGAACAGGCCTAAAACCGCTGCCCACTATCTGCTTATATGTTAAATAAGCTACTAATTCAATACAAGCTTGGGGTACTACAGGCAAAAAAAAAGAGAAAGAAAGAAGAAAAAAGAGAAAGTATTCTTGCTATCTAAATGCTTTGGTACAGCAGAACATTTGATATCACAGAGCGAAGCAGTCAGTCCACATACAGGAGACAGTCAGAGAGATGGATAGAGAGACAGGAAGAGAGACGTCGGCTGACAGATAGGAGGGGGAGATCACGTTAGCTGGCCTAGTTGTAGCTGTAACTGTGTCGTTTTAGATTAGTTTAGAGGTTTTATGCAGAGAATGTGCGACGGAGGTTCCCGTGTTGTTTCTGCCTGGCATGACTTTTAGTATTTAAACATGTTGGCGGTGGTAGCCTATGATTCACCCTGCGCTTGTACAAACTACCTTGTACACACACACACACAAGCACACACACTTGTGTGTACAAGCACACACATATAATCAATGTGACTGTTTTTTCCAATTATTCATGAAGTGCACTGATGGTATGCCAGAATATATACTGTACCTATCACACACACACACACACACAGAGGCTCATGCCATTTGTGGACTTCCGAATGACCCACTACCTCCTTTTCTACACACACACACAAACACACACACACACACACACAAACACACACACAAACACAGTAAATACACACACACACACAAAACGCAGGTTGACAGGAAGAGTGAATTGAGTCACAGCTGAGCATGAGGTTACAGTCATAGAAACACTGCTGGTGCACCACCTTGCATCCCAGATAGCAAGCGGATCTGGGCCATATACAGGCCAGATCTGGCCCTTGTGGCTTAGTTCCGGCCCATATATGGCCCAGAATCATTACACATCCGCTTGCTATCTGGGATGGGAGGGGCTAGCGTGCAACATGTAATTTCCTTCCATGTGCGTTATGATAATAAACTTCATTTCTACACCACCTTTCATACAGAAATGCAGCTCAAAGTGCTTTTATCTCAACCTGTGAAGAATTGGTTCCTTCTGAGTAATAATTTCTCCTCTAACGGCACCACCCTCTAAAGTGACAGTTTTACAGGCTAATGTGCCCTTTCCATCTGAATGAAAACATCACTAAAATGTCTGAGTGCAAATACAGTACGCCTAGTCACTAATACACATGTGAGTTATGCCTATGTCTCATGTGCAAACTGTCTGACATGATTTAGCAAATAAGGATATGTTTTTAGGGGGGGTGGGGGGAAGGGGGGGGTTGCTGTTGGAATCATAGCATACCCAGATAGCAAGCGGATCTGGGCCATATATGGGCCGGAACTAAGCCACAAGGGCCAGATCTGGACTGTATATGGCCCAGATCCGCTTGCTATCTGGGTAGCGACATTTGAAAAATACTACAAACGCTACACTTTCTCTCCGATCCAATCCACTTGCAAGACTCGTGGTTATAGGGTTACAGATCGAAGGGACACAGGACCATCATACTGGGCATTGGGACAACAGCAGCCACCCCCCCCCACCCCCCCACACTCACCCCCCTTCGATTGTGCTGAAGGAATTAGCTAAAACCCCGGCCACTGTGCAGTTGGGTTTACTGCCGGCCCACAAGCCATCTGGGGGCGAGCAGAAAGGCAGTCCCACCTCCGCAGAGGGAGAAGGGCGGAGTCCTTGCCCCCCCCCCCCCCCCCCTCCCTCTCGGCCGGGGCGTGCAGAGGGAGGGGGAGCATGAGCTCAGAGGGTCACAGCCCAGCATGCAATCCTCTCAAAGACGCTTTTGTGACGCTGTTGGCTGAACGCACGCGCCCGAGCGGAGTGACGAGGAGGAGGGAGGAAGGGAAGGAGAGGGGCTCTGTGTGTGTGTGTGTGTGTGTGTGTGTGTGTGTGTGTGTGTGTGTGTGTGTGTGTGTGTGTGTGTGTGTGTGTGTGTGTGCATTGTGTGCGTGCGTTTGGGTGTGTGTGTGTGTACGTGTGTATGCTTGTGTTTTTGTGTGTGTATGCTTGCGTTTCTGTGTGTATGTGTGCATGTTTGTGTGTGTGTATGCTTGCGTTTCTGTGTGTGTGTATGTTTGTGTGTGTGTATATGCTTGTGCTTCTGTGTGTGTGTGAGAGAGAGAGAGAGAGAGAGAGAGAGGAACGAGTGTGTGTGCGTGCATATGGGCTAGATGAAGAGAAAAAAAACCCTCTCGGAAGATGTATGTAAACCCATTTACTAACAAATGGGGGCGAGTCCACGCGAACGCGGAGAGGGCCATAAGCGCCCGGCGTGCATAATGCCCACATGAATCAAGCCTCCCGCAACAGAGAACGTGACCACACAAGCTCATAGCTGAATAGCACATATCACACACACACGGTCGCAAACCCCACTAGTCTGACTATGGAGAAGTTGCAAGAATGCTCAATGAGGTCTCCGGGCGTGCTAGAGCAACTTTGTTCTATACGCATCACAATACACACGGAACGCTCGATGTATCACGACACACTGTGACATCACAATGGGAGCATTGTTGTGTCATAGTGCTAGTCTGCAGCTAAAGTGTATTGATGTGTCCCTTGTGATTGTTCGGCTGGTTTGGATGGCGGTCTATGGTCCGGCTAATGATGGACGTCGTGTTGCTCGCGTGAGCGCGGTGGACTGTCGTGCCGGGGTGGGCGGCTAGCGGTGTCGCGGGTTCGAGTCCCGCCTGTCTCCCACTGGCGTCACCCAGCTGTTTGCTGAGGAAATTGGGTGGCCTGGGTCTGATCCAGGACCGGGTTTCTACCTCCATAGAGGGTCTAGGTCTTGGTCTCGATCCTTGTCCCAGTTTTGGTCTAAATCTAGGTCTCGATCCCAGTCCAGGTCTAGATCTAGGTCTCGGTCTTGATCCCTGTTCCAGTCCAGGTCTAGGTCTAGGTCTCAGTCCCAATCCCAATCCCAGTCCAAGTCCAAGTCCAGATCTAGATCTAGATCTAGGTCTCAATCCCAATCCCAGTCCCAGTCCCAGTCCCAGTCCCAGTCCCAGTCCCAGTCCCAGTCCCAGTCCCAGTCCCAGTCCAAGTCCTGGTCTAGATCCATGGTCCTTCCCAATGCTTCTGCTGCGTAGGCCTGAAACAAGCCGCCCTCCCCCCCGTTACATCCTGCCCCTCCCGTTACATCCCGCCCCTCCCGTCCGCGTGCGGGGGGGGGCGGGGCCGTCAGGGACCGCCTCCACCCGGCGAGGCAGCGAGGTCATCATTTATCCCTGATTGGAGGGAAGGCAGGAGTGCTGAATTTGTGTTACAATGCAGCAGCACCCATAAACAGAGAGGTGACATTTCCTCTCCATTTCCCTCATGAATATCAAACGTGGGGGAACGCACGCACGCCGCCGCCATCGCCACAAACAACACATCAGAGAGAAATTACAGCTCTGTTATTTTATTTGCATTACCTGTAACAGGCAGCATATTGGGGGGTGTATTTATTGCAGGCTTTGCTGTAAACAATCTCTGATTTATTAGGCGCCTGGTATTCACCCTAAATCACATGTAATTATTTTACACATTGCAAAGAGATGATATTGTTTTTGTTTGTAGTTTTCCTATTCGGGTGCCGTGTTGCGGCGCGGCTCGCTTTGTTTTGAACGGAGGACTGTTCGGCCGTCAGGGTAAATGTGTCTCCGTCCTCCGTGCCGATCGCAAATCACAGTCCCAACCTTGTGTGTGTAGCTCTATATCAGCACCCAGGGGCCCCATCCCCGGACCAGACAGCCCAGAGAGGACCCTGGGTGTTATCCGTGGGACGAGCCCATCCTGAGTCACCCCTCCCTGTCACCAAACACAGGTACAGTAGGCGGCCGGGGTCCCTGTCACTCTCTCTGCCGACGCGCTGCCACCCAATTACGTCGTTTGCCTCTGTCTCAGCAGTGCGCCCCCTGCGAAGTCAGACGGAGCTGGATCCATTACGTTGGGGGGGGCGAAACGGGCAAAACAAAAACTACAGAGAGGGGTTACTTGTGGCGCTCGGTTTCTCCGTTATCCAATTTTATTGGGATTTGGAGTGATTTGTGCCAGGCTCCCCGAGGGAAATAAATACTTTGATTAATGTAATCCTGGGCAGGGAGGTGCTGCAAGCTCCCGTCCTGAGGGAACGCTGGTGTTTGACAAATAAAAACAAAGCATCGACTATGACAAGCCACACTGTCCTCTCTGTGGCAACAATTCACACTAGCGAGATCCCTGCCACTCCACACTATGGATTTGAGTTCAGTCGATTTATCTATTCATTACTGCTCTTAATAATATGATATCGCTCTTGATTAGCATGCATAATGTCACTTAAGAGAAGGGCAAAAAAATAACATGGTGTTTTGTGTACTTATTTGCATACTCAATAACATTCTAATATTGGCTTCTGGAATGGAGCTTAGCCACACGGTCGGTGGGTGTTTGGAGTCGTGCGAGGCAGTGCATGTCTGTTGACGTGCTAGCTAGCACTGGGGGGAGGGATGCGGAGGAGGGGGGGGTTCAGCTGGAGGGAGGTGTGGAGCCCAGGGCAACGGAGAGACAGCTCTCTTCATCCCTGGGCAATAGCGGGGTGAGTCTGACAGACCTCTCTTCTCCTCCTCCCCTCTCTTCTCCTCAGAGTCCAAGTGCAACACTTCATCCAATCTGGCCCTATCTGGACCGCTGTCAGTCACTCAGACAAACACACACACACACACACGGCGCTGTGGGTTTTTGGCGTGCCCTGATACCTGTGTGTGTTAATACGGCATAGCACACCGAACCGAAGACGTCTGTCTCTGGCTCCACCTCTGCTGCGTACATCTTACTGTAGGCCCACTTTGAGGTCATGTTCTCAGAAGCAATGACAGGAAGTGGAGGGGGGTGCGGTCTTAATTGCACTTGAAATGTAGAAGTCCTGCCAGGACACCTCTTAATTGGAGTTCACTAGGATCACTAGTCACTAATCACTCAAAATACATCACTGTTTTGCACAGCATACACACAAAGGTGTCAAGCCGCTTGCCCTGTGTGCATGATCAATAGTCCAATCTTTTTTTTCAATTTCATCTTAAAAACAAAAACACAGCCGTTACAATGTTCCCTCTAAATAATTCATCCGAGATTACACAAGTCACTACTAGAGACTCTGGTAGATTCCACAAGCACTATTTTTTTCAGGGGGACGAGACATTCATTTTAAAGCAAATTATGACATTTACATTGATTTCCAATCCATGACACGCGATCAATAATGGCTCAGCTGATGTATTTGTGTACAATGGAACTTGGGTTGAGAGCAGCAGACATTACAGCTGTCTGGGAGGGAATGTGCCAACCTAATCCTCACTGCACAACTCTCCTTTGGTTTGGATGTGCCTTGCATATGCTAGCAAAGACATTCTGTATGTACAACTCTAGGTCAGCACATAATTCTATAGCCTTTTGAATATGAACATAGATCCATGTCTGGTTTGGATGGGTTTAAAGTGGCATTTGATGTACCCCAACGTGTGGGAAATTGAGGATATTTATATTTCTTGCTGATATTCAATGTGGGCCATTTAATTAAAGAGATACATTATCGTTAATGTAGGCTACTCCAAGCTGGGTTCTTGCTTTAAATCAACGTTTAGCTCGACGTGAAACACACTTAACGTATGTTATTAACGGGTTTTCAGATTAGCAGTGGACCAAGTGAAGAAAATAAATTATGTATACTTTAAGTAGCCTAATTAAAAAGACCATTGCATCAATCCAATTGAAAATGTAATAGACTGTCTTATGAGAGCTTGTATCCTTTCTGATTTTGTTTTTCCCCTCCCAATAGGCCTATTTGAGTCGGGGTTACAAAGCCATAGCAAGGTTCGCGAGAGTGTAAATGAATGAATGCATGTGAACGGGAGCCGTGATGCAACATCTTGCATGTCATTAATGAAAAGGTAAAATGTTCCACCAAATGATGATGTGAAATTCGATGTTCGCCATAACCTCCATAATGCTGCCTCGCCTGAACACATGTTATGGCCTATATTGTGGAGTAGGCTACGCTTGACCTACGTCTATTTATGTGCAAGAATCTTTTTTTTTAGAAGAATTTGAATTAGAATTTAGAAGTATAAAATGTAGGTAAGGATTAATATGAGAAAGTATGTATCATTATTAGTGCTAGTTAATGAAGGCCTATTTACATTGTGATTGTCTGATGATGATGATGATGATGATGATGGTGGTGGAAGATATGCCACATACAAGACTCTGAGGTTCACTTGAGTGCGAATGACAGGTCAAGCATGGAAACTGCGATTCTTAAGAAGTTCAGATCATGCACAGTATAGGCCAACAATCCCAGGGATAAGCCTAGGCCTTCGTCTTTATGTCTTAAACTTGGCTGCCGGTAATCAATAACCAACCGAGCTAGAAACGTCCAAAAACTCTTAGTTGGCTACTCGTTTATACTTTCTACTTTTAATTTAAATAATTTAAGAGAAACGTTGCAGAGCACGCATGATCAACACACACTGGTAGATAGCCTACCCCACGTTATGCACTGAACAATAGGCCTATGTGAATAAAAATACGATATAATGCCATGTCAATGTTTTATGATGTTCTCAAATAAGAACCAAAAAGGTACAACCATACCTTCTACCCATCCCAACTTGGTGAATATTAATGTCACGTTAGTCACAAAGCATCAGAAAACTACAGCAGAAATGTGATTTAGGCTATTAGAGTGATATATGGCGTAGAGAATATACGTTGAAATGCATTTGCCTTTATTTTCATTACTCTCATAGGCCTACATGCAATTGATGTTTCAATCCTTCAACTCCCCATTCTACGCCGTCGTGTCTCCCACTGAAATATCATATGGCCGTCAAAATAAAAACAATAAAGCATCTATCAGCCTACTCACCCCAACCGATAAACATCACGAGTAAGCGCGACACCTGCTGGTACAAATCATTTATCCAACCTAAAGTCAACAACTCAATATCATATTTCTTATCTAAAGCAACAATAGCCTACAGGTGAGTCTCTCTTCTATTCTGGAGTGCAGGCGATTCAAAGATGCGTCCTACATCTGGAGATATGGAAGGTGAGTTGGATTTGTTGGTCTGGCTCTGTGCTATTAGGCTCTAGCTTTGTATAGATGGTCTTGGCTTCAGCCAGGCTTCTTTCATCTCGACTCCAGTGCACAAACATATAGCTTAATGCGACCAGTGTTCCCCCTTTTATTCAGCTCGCCATGACAACCGAGGCGCAGGGTTCAGAAATGCCCCCCATCACTGAAACAAGCGGTCTGAGCGGGGCCGTGCGAGCAGGCATCTCTAGCAGGGCAGGCAAATTGAACCCGTGAGAAAACAACGTGAAAGTGTAGAAATGCATGCTTTAATGAAACGTGTTCAAATAACGACTGCGTGTTATGCCACTGGATGTGGAAGTAGGCTGGTACGTTTAAGTGATTTAAAATTATTTAGGCTATCATTTAATTTCAAAGCGAAAGGGGTTGAAAATTGGTTATGAAAACCTAATTGTCCCCGTCTCTCAATCTAGGTTATATAATATCCTATCGATTTAATTTGAGTTAACTCTGTCCCACTACCGTTGGAATCGTTCCATGATTTCCAAAGCCGGAGTAAATTATCTTGTGACAAATTAGGTGACTGTATAGCGTGCCATTAGATCCGTTTTCATAAGCCTGTGAATCCGTTGATTACAGTTAAGAACTGGACTCTGTCGGTAATGTTGCTTAACTTTAAACAAAACTTAGACACAGCAGCATAAGATCGATTTATGTAAACGATTTGATATTCGCTTGTGCCTACGCGACTCCTCCAGAGAATTCAACCGAGCGGTCTCCTGCTTAAATTTGATTGATTGCACTTTCTCCAGTGGACATTCACTACAAAACAGCACAGCTTAACCGTCTGCTCACTATTTATAAAACCGAGGTTGGGAGCGAAAGCCAACACAAAGCATATATTGATTTTTACATTCGAAAAAGGAAAAGAAAACATATATTTTTTATGCGAGTTCGAGGTGGAAAATGTTCGTCTGTGTGACTTTAAACCTATATGGGCTTAAATGTCATGAAAATATAAAAATATTAGGCTATAGGCCTATATCTAAATAAATGCATAAACTGTTACGTTTGTCATGAGGTTAAACCGCACAGCATTCTCAACTGAGATGTAGGCTATAGGAAATTAAAAAGAATTGTTGACTTACCTTACATCCAATATAGTCTATTAGTCGAAAATAGCTTTGCATACTGTAGATATTTAGACTATTTTAACGGCCATCTCCTTTCCTATGAGTCGCTGCTCCCTAAGATTTTCATTCCTCTGCCTCAACTGAGCACGAGCTCTCCTCGGCTCCGCTATTATTTTCACTAAAATATATGAAAATTTATGCAAATGAAAATCAGCACTAACTGTTCCTCTCTTGTTATACTTGGGGATTTTTTTCCCCTTTCTTTTTTGCATACAAAACAAATGAACTCCCCAGCAGGGAACACGGGGGACCTTATGAAATAAACAAATAAATAATAAACACATCATATATCAGAGAGATGAGTTTATCGACATACCATGATTTCGGGGGAAACATTTTGAGCTGGCTTTTCACTCTGTTTGGTTATCTTGTGGTAGGGAACACTCTCCTTCCCACAGCTCTGGTGTCACGTTTCTCACGGCCGCATGAGACGCCCTTTGAAAGCGTGCAGTGTGAAATGCATAGCAGTAATTTAGACAGAAATCCTCCACTGTTTATTAATGAAAAGACAGCCCCATGGCACCGGCCCTATCCTGCCTATTCAACGTAAACAAATCCACGAGGCTCCCTCGGTTTTGAGCCGAGTCCAAATTAAATCTACAGGGACTGAGAGCTCCCTGGCATCGGCTAGGCAGTAGTAGTATGTGAACAGCTACACCAGTCAAAACCGCTCCTCGCCTGCAATAAAACCTCTCCTCAATCTTTGCTTTGGTTGGCTTTTATAATAAACCCTATCCGCGCACGAGGGTGGCATAACCTTTGTCTTTCAAACCCCTATGTCTATTTTCAAACATAGACAAGATCGTGGTAGTTCATCTTAGGCTAACAGTAAGAAAGCCTTATTGGCGAGAGAAGCGGTGTAGGCTATAGCCTTGTTTGCCCCCCTGCTCGGTCCATGTCCATGTCCATGCTTCAGATCAACGTGAACGCGACTGCTTCTCAACCAACGGATGCAATATTATATTGGCGTTCATTAACACCTCCGGGTGAATCCATATGCTAGGGGTCCACCGACAATGGCCCTATTCATTTCTAGGTTATAGTGACATAAACGGAGATGCATTTGGGGGGGAGGGTATCTTCTAGCCAGTGGTATTTAGATTTAAAGGCAGACGTTGTCCCTGTGAATCCCCCAAGGACTGCTCAATTTGCCCTTGCTTTGGTTGCCACTTTCTCTTCCAATGTGGTTCACTGAGGTTGCCTGCGCCGTTTCCGCTTGGAAGCATCCCCACAACCTTTGCGCGTTAACTCTTAAGCAACCAGCACAGCCAAGTACACCGTTAGGCCTATATACGAGTGGTTTGGTTATTGAATACCGTGCACTTCTGGGAGCTAACGGGCACACTTGGCACAGTGTTTTAGTCCGCATAGCCTGCATCAGAGGGTAAGGGCACATAACCAAGTGACATGGCTCGAAGAACAACCATTACATTACAGCAGGATGATAACAACAGCGTGAAACGCCCTTGCGTCCCTGATAATGATCTCACCCGGTCTGAATGAAGGTCCAAATAACCTGCCGTGTTTATGAAAGGTTCAGAGAATGAACAGATATTCACATAAACATATTTGCAGTTGTGGACTAGGCTATATAATCAATATTTCCACCAATAACCGACACGTTTTCTAGTTTTATGCAGATAGGGTTAAGCATATGCTTGGATTACTATGATATGTAGGCTAAAATACCTATATTTTCAAATACTTATTAATATGATGATATGCATGTATCTATATATCAACCTAGTCTATATTTGTTTCTTTAGCTACTTAGAAGCCTGATCTTTTATTTCTTATTAACTTGCATCTAGGTGCTTGGATTGAATTAAAAATCAGCCAATTGGAACGGCTGGAAGGAGGTTCACGCGCCTGAAGCAAGGCTGTGGAAACCTGTCAATCGCACCCCGGGTATCCAATCAACGGGAGTCCTGCACTCGACTTCCTCGTATTTGGGGGAAGAGACGTAGACGATGTGCGCACGCTTGGCACAGGGTAAACATTCGTGTGTCCTGGAGCTTTGAGGGAGGGACTGTTCGAACTGTCAGAAAGAGAAAGAGAGGAGAGAGAGAGGAGAGGGAGAGAGAGAACAAGCGAATGAGAGGAGAGGCTTGCAACCATCGCCGTGCACTGTAATACTGGATTGTACTTCAACGGGAGTTAGCGGTTTGGCAGGTTTATATACATCAAAACAGAACAAAGAGATAGGCTGTACAGTACTATAAAAGAAACAGCGAAAGAAAAGATTAAAGCAACAAGGACGAAATCGCAGCGGCTAAATTACAAAAGAACTAAGGAGTCTCTCTGTGTTTTCTTCTCTACAAAAGGAACCTCAACCAGGACTTCATATTTTGTGGAGAATTTGCAAGATTTCTTCGACCACTACCCTATAAGTTTTTTTGCGGACAGATGTTTTCTCTGTGTATTTGAGTCGTAATCCCCAGATTTTACAAGACGAGTAAACTTTCTCCCCGGACTGCACATGGTTTCAAAGGGCTTTTGAAAACCTGGAATTTTATTCACCGATATTTATCCAATTCCCATTAGAAATAGCTAGCCTACATGATTGCTATAAAAACAAGGCTTTCGGATTGTATTGATTTTCGTCATCCTTTTACATCTTTTTGCGTGTGACGTTCACAAGTCGATGGTAACCTATTTGCCAAAAAACAACCCAGACTTTTAAAGTTTGAATAATTCATGAGATACAATTGCCTGCTCGAAAAAAAGTAACTGAAAAAGGGAGGGGGTAATCCACAAACATATTCATACGGGTTAACGGAATGGCCACCGCGGCTTCCAATCCCTATTTGCCCAGCAATAGTATCTTATCGTCCGGCTCGATCGTGCATTCTGACTCCGGAGGCGGTGGCATGCAGCCGGGCAGTGCTGCGGTCACCTCGGTGCCGGGTGGGTACCGGGGAGATCCCTCGGTCAAGATGGTACAGAGTGACTTCATGCAGGGGGCAATGGCAGCGAGCAACGGAGGACATATGCTGAGCCATGCCCACCAGTGGGTGACATCCCTGCCGCACGCCGCGGCCGCCGCAGCTGCCGCCGCAGTAGCTGCAGCCGAAGCCGGGTCGCCGTGGTCGTCGAGTCCCGTTGGAATGACAGGCAGCCCGCAGCAGCAGGATGTGAAAAACAATTCGGGGAGAGACGATCTTCACACGGGCACGGCGCTGCACCACAGGCCCCAGCATTTAGCTCCCCACCAGACTCATGCGGGGGCTTGGGGGAGCACTACTGCCTCTCATATCAATTCGATATCGGGGGGGCAGCAGCAGCAGCAGCCGCTCATTTACTCCCAGCCTGGGGGTTTCACGGTGAACGGAATGCTCAGTCCGGGGAGCCAGAGCCTGGTGCACCCGGGTCTGGTGAGGGGGGACACCCCAGACCTCGACCACGGCAGCCACCACCACCACCATCACCACCAACATCCGCATCACCAGCAGCATCACGGCGGGGTGAACAGCCACGATCCGCACTCCGACGAGGACACGCCGACGTCGGACGACTTGGAGCAGTTCGCCAAGCAGTTCAAACAGCGACGGATCAAACTGGGCTTTACGCAAGCTGACGTGGGCTTAGCTCTGGGCACGCTCTACGGGAACGTCTTCTCTCAGACTACGATCTGTAGGTTCGAGGCACTGCAGCTCAGCTTCAAAAACATGTGCAAGCTGAAGCCACTGCTAAATAAATGGCTCGAGGAGGCAGATTCGACCACCGGTAGCCCCACCAGCATCGACAAGATCGCGGCACAAGGACGCAAGCGAAAGAAGCGCACCTCCATCGAAGTCAGCGTAAAGGGAGCTTTGGAGAGCCACTTCCTAAAATGCCCCAAACCCTCGGCCCAAGAGATAACCTCTCTAGCGGACAACTTGCAGCTGGAGAAAGAAGTGGTTAGAGTGTGGTTTTGCAATAGGAGACAGAAGGAAAAAAGGATGACGCCCCCAGGAGTGCCACAGACGCCGGAGGATGTGTACTCTCAGGTCGGCAATGTGAGTGCAGACACACCGCCCCCCTCCATGGACTGCAAAAGAATGTTCAGTGAAACATAGAAACAGCACACAAGACTAAAAAATATTTTATATGAAATTGATAAACTGATAAAAACACAGACTATCGTCAAGATAGCCAACCATTTTTGATACTGTGATTGTGAGGGAATATGAATAAGACTGCAAATGTGTTATATATTTTTCTCCAGGAAAAAAAAACAACAACCCCCCTTTTCCACCCAACCCCAAAACGCACCGCTAACCTTCTTCCAGGCCCTGAAATGTCTTAACCTAAAAGGTTCCTTCTTCTCTTTCTTTCAGGGACATTTTTTAGTAGATTACTTAAAAGATGAGCGTATAACTGGGCCGAGTGAACCAAGCGACCAGAGAGTGACAACGAGTTCGTTCCATCAGGTAATTTTGGCGCATTAACATCAACAAAGAAATTCAAAGCAAGTATTAATATTTTTTACAAAGAGACCCCCCTCCCCCTTAACCCTGTATCTGATTTGCGAAAGACAAAAGAAGCAGGCAATTGTATATTTAAACATGGGACATTTTCCCCAACAATAACAAAGGAAACACGGCATCAGCAACCAAAAGAAGAAGAGTGGCATCCACGAAGCTTCAAACATATTTTCTGCGGGGTGGACTGCATGGTTTGATTCTGACACTGAGAGGAATTGAGTTTTTTTCAGCCCCTCCACGCCTAATGCTTAAATATAAACAAACAGAGGATCGACCCTGCCGTCTGATCTGAAAGATCACATCTTTTTTTCAAAATGGGGTTTTTATTTAAGGGACTTAACACCGTGAACGGATTTTTTGAAGACATAGACATTTGAAAAGACTATCTTCAGCTGCACTTATTTGAAATTCTCCTCTGCGAAAATCTGTTGCCAAGTGTGACTGAGTGCTGTGGATGTAACTATAATGCTGCCATTTCTAAGCAGTGTTCTTTGGTAGGTTTTAATAAACGAGACTCTGTAAAGCCGGCAATATAGATTCATTAGATCAGATGCTGATCTGAGTTATTTACTTTATATTTTTCATCAAAATGACTTGTTTTAATATTTTATTCGGAATACATATGAATTATTCCAAACGGTAATTTATTTTCCCCCCAGAACTTGTGTAAGATGTTTTGCTTTCCTGTTTTCGTTGTTGACCTTATTTGTTTTGTTTAATTTTGTATTATCGTTTATAAAGGAGCACAAATCAACATAAGCTGAATTGACAGTTGTTAGGTAATAAGGGTATATTTTGATGTGATAATTTGATTGTAATTTAATTTCAGTAGTGATTCCGTAAGAGCTGATTGAGAACAATAAATTTCTTAGAATGAAATTAAGTTATCCTGTGTTCTGAGATTTATATTTTTATTGCTTATTTGACTATGCTTTATGCTTTATTCGCTCTATTTTCGTTATGGGAGGGAGGCTACAGAGCAGGAATGGCGGATTGTTTTGTCCCAGCTATGGGCCCCCTATTGTCAGACGACTTGGGACATGCAGGCTACAGTCGTAGAATAAGAATAACCAAATGAAAACGACTTTAAAGATGATTTAGGCAAATTATATTTTAAGATAGGCTAAATATATTGTAAACACGTGGACCTCTGGACATAGAAAACGTTATTGAGCGTCACCCTAAACACCAAACAATATAGTTTACAGATTATACTTCATTTAGTCTCCTACACTTCTCGGAATTGTCCCAAAGTTTGTTTACACTGCCACTGAACCCTTCGCTGAACTTGTAGGCTATCTTATACATTACTAGTTTACTTGGTACAGACCTATACGCGGGGCTAGGACGGACTATAGACCAAAGTGTTCTGCATTTCTAAACACCCCACACAAATAGAATGGTGCCTTAATTCCTATAGGGTGGTTGATTGTGATATCATGGACTCTGCCAGGCCACTCACTGAATTGAAAACAGAATATTTAGAAGGGGATTCCTTTTGGCTGGCTAGTGCCTCCGAATGTTTGTGAAACAATGTGTATTTTTTATCAAGTTACTTGCAGATTGGCAATACTCTTTGTACGTGTATAGCCTATGCTTCAGCCTTAGTTGTCGAAATATCATTCATCGAAACAAACATGAACTTTCTTTGGCCACAATGTCAATATCATAGGCACATTTTCTTGCTTTTTCAGAGGTCATATAGGGGCAACGTTTGATTTGGAAAATAATGGCAGATTACAGTCGATACCTGTTTGTGAACGCAGGAAATATTCGCTTGTTTGGGACTTATGCAGTCTCACTCCTTACAGTGGACGTGCAGGATCAGATTTTGTGAGAGCTCTCATTATTGCCATATCATGATTTGGAATTAAACACAAAGTAGGCCGCTATGATGCTACTAATGCATTAGACTATGTTTCATTCATCTTCACACTGTGACATGGTATCTTAATGTTATAGCCTAATATAATGGGCCAATAGGCTATATGCTTAGATGACTTTGAGTTGAAATATGATTCAGTTGACATGCAGCCACATGGCAGTGGGCCGGATATTGTTTACACCCCTTCCTAGGTGTAGTCCCATGACTCTAACGTGATGGATGAATAGACAAAATGTTGCAGTAAGATGTTTTCATTTAAAATAGATAGTGGTGCTACGTTTGTTTGTTTGTTGTTGTTTTTTGTTTGTTTGTTTGTTGGTTGGTTTAGGATAGGCTCATAGGTTTGACCTATAATAGCCTAGCCTACATAAATTCGGCAATGCATAGCCTAATCTATTAGGCTCACGTTCGGCCTTATGTTGCTTATGTCATTGTTTCTTGAAATTGGAGAAGTATCCTAATATAGCCGACCTACCAGGCTACCTGGGGTAGAACATGTAGGGCCCTGCTTGGTCGTTGGTTCTCAACTTTTCCTGAGTTGACTATTCAGCAGAACGCACAGAACCTCTCCTCCTCCTCGCGGGAAGATTCGAATTTCGCGGATGATCTCCCATCACACTAGTTGCTTAGCAACTGAATTCAATGTTATAGAAGTATGCATCACATTCCTTTGTCCCCATTAATAAAAGTGCCAGGCAGACACGCGGGCAGGTTTTGTAAAGCCTTGTTTTCAGTCCGTGCAATCCCAGAGAAATAGTATTCTCTCAAGCACCATACAGCCCGAGCCTACCAACGAAACAGTCATTTAAACACAGTCTATAGGCCTACCTAACTTCACAATCTATATCCTATTGGTTATCACATTCGAAAAGATAAAAGAGAAAGTAGGCGTCCATTGCCTTTATTTGTCTTACACAGTTCAACTGCAGCTACTCAGCTGTCGGCAATCGGATTGGAGCAATCTATCGATTCTGCTTGATAGGCTAAATCGAGCGTTCATTGAACAAATGCAGGGTTGAAGACATAACAACATTATGTGGAAAATATGCCACAAGGTTTTTATTTTTGTGTATTTATTTTTGTCTAGCCTTTATTTATTTCTCTCGTTGAGATGAAACTAGACTATCCATCAAGATAGTAGAAAAAGCATCGTCACCACACACATAACCACAAGCAGACTACAACATATCATATGTAATAATAAATACGGTAGGCCTACACTACAACATAACTTTATACGTAAATGCAATGTCATGACTGACTATCTCATGTTCGCCATCTCAATGCAATAGCCTGGTTTAGTGTTTGACAGGCCTAGCTTATCTGGTTTATCCCATGGTTGCGGTGCACGTTCTGTATTGCATTCTTGCATTGGGCGAATACATAGTAGGCTACTTCATCTTCAGAGAGAATACCAAAATGTAGAGTTCCAAATCTCATAATTGGGTTGGATTCGCCTAGCCAATTCTTGAATAGTCTTCTTTGGCAATGGTAATAATGGCCTATACGTAAAGTAGTCTAGCACTAAGATATTTCTTGTCTTTGTGAAATATTGGTCACATTCTCCTCCAGATCCCGCCGGTTTTGATTTTCAGGAGTGAAAGGGGTTACAAACCCAGTCACCCCGTAATCGCCGCATGCACGTTCTCACAACAATAGATTTCGAAATAAGCTTTCGGGGAGTATTTTTGAATCCATCGTCACACTTACCGAGGTTTATGATGTGGTCCAACTATTCGCACAGAGTCGCTCTAACCTATAGCCTAGGCCTATAGGCATACACACAATACACGACTCACACTCATCAACCCAACGCCCTATCTCATCACTTCAAAATAACATGTTGACTCAACACAAAGATTTGTTTTCTATATTTTATGGGCTATTATTCTATCAGAAATACAAGTTTAATTTAGCCTGTGTCTTCTTATAGACTCGGAAGTTACATCGTAACGTGTAAAGCACTTTCTATTTCGAACACATCTATATTTTGGTTAGCCTATAGGCCTATAAAATATCCCTACCTTCCTTCCCTTGGACTCGTTCCCCTCATATTCTATTTATCCCACGCGTCGACCACATGAATATGGATCAGAAATGCGCGCCTCTCCGTGGGGAAGCTTCCTCGATCTCTATTGTAGTTCATATCCTGTTGCGAAAATGTAACCATTCTATCGCCGGCATGGCTTCCTAAACACCCATCCCCTCTCTCATACTCTGATTTGGCGATAAAAATCAAATAGGTTTTCTTCATTTGATATAGGCCTAGGCCTATGCTTGCAGGCTTAGTTCAGATCTCCCTCGATATTTCTCTGTGTAAGGAAGCATAGCCTGTAGCCTACCGTCATTTAAACTGAACTGAACTCACTTTACCTTCAGTGAGTTTGTTATTACAACACTCTATGTTATTATCAGGCATTAGCTATGTTATTATCAGGCATTAGCTATGTTATTATCAGGCATTAGCCTACTTTCCGGGCAACTCTTCAGACGGACAAGGGTAATTGGGGTTGTGAGAGGTCAACTTCTCATGGATAGATTATATTATGTCAGTACTTTTCCTAGTTCCATTTCACTGGAAATGTCCCAGTGAGGTTGGAAACTTTTTGGTTTGATATTCTTGTGTGCACGTCATTGTCTGTGGTAGGCCTATATCAGTCCTATAGACATCCATAAATATGCAGGAGACGCAAGCATTTGTAGGCATCAATTGATAGAAAACATGAGGCCTTGAGTCCGTGAATGAATAAGTCTGCGTATTTTTTAATAGGCTAGGTAAATAATAAATAATTTATAAATTAGGCTTAATTAAATAAGTTAGTAGCCTAATGATTATCATCATTATTGTGATAATTATGATGATGACATGATGCAGTTAGGCTATTATGATTTTTATTATTATTATTATTATTATTATTATTTGTTGCTGTTATTATTGCTATTCATAATTGTTGTAGGCCTAATGTTTTTAACTGATTTCAGCCGACTTTAGTCTAGTTGTTGTTGCTGTTGTTGATGATGTTTTATAACTTGTGTAGCCTACATATTTATCCTGGGCCTTTGCATTATTGCCATCTAATATTCTCCCCAGGACGGCAGAGGAGCATTAATCCGATGCAAACGCTTTTGTGATGTCTAAGACTACACGTTCTCTCCGCTTCAAAAGTGTTTTTGTTTTCTTGCAAGCTAGTCTATAATAGTAGGCCTATCCGCGTATCCTCGTAAAACGAGGACATGTAATAACATGGTAATAAACAGTGAATGTATATTCTATATCATTTATCACTCTCCGTTCTGACAGCGAGCGCCGCACCGAGCAGAGATTGGATTCCGCGGAGCGTCATGCGCGGTGCCGCGCGGTGCCTTCCGCCTCCAGATCCACGTTCTCACGCGCAACAACGGAGGGTTTAAAATATGTATGGCGGTGACGTGACTCCCGGGGTTTCCTTTCTATAAATTGTGAAGGTCATGGTTTCGTGATCACAGTAGATGGATAGTGTGAGTAGAGTCTACTCGACTAAGTAGTCCTACTCTGAGGTAACTTGCCTCGGTATCTGATATGCCTGTCAACTACCCAAAAGGGTGGCTTTTAAACACTTCCTTTGCCATGTCATTGAAATGCATGAACACAATTTAGATAAACCTACAACTAGCCCGGTCCGCCTATGACCATCAAATTCCACGAGATAGGCCTATCTAGAGACTATATTAAGACAACATCCGAATATCACCGAGTAGCCTGGTGTATCATCCCCTGATAAAATAGACATTCTGGACAACAAGTAAGCTTGTTGTTATTCTTCCATTTCAATAGCAAATGTGCCACTTAAAAAGGTTTCACATTTGGTGGGCAATTCACAGCGGGGGAGGTTGTATCTTTGATTACAGGCCAAGACAGGGTTTCTCCACGCACGACAGCACCCATCACTCTTTTAAAACAACTTGTGGCAACTGTGAAATGTTCCAAGAGGACTCGGGTTTGGTCAGATCCTCGCGAGCCTCTCACCCAGGTTGACCAGCGGGGGTTCTGCCCTCTGTAATCCCGCGTGCACAGCCTCACTCGAACCCCCTGCATCGACACCTATGGAGACGTGATCTGGAAAAAGGTAACCATTTTAGATATTCATGTGCAAATTTCCAGAACTTCAGCATGGCTACTCACAGCGCGTATCTCGCAGGTCATACCGTTGTTTTGTTATATTGACAAGTCAGCATGTGTAAATCTATTAGGCCTATCGGATGGATATGCTATAGCCTACTAAAGCAATGTTTCATCAGCCTTATCTGGGACTGTGGTATTAATGCAGTAGCCTTAAGCCTACACTGAAGGTAGCAGCGTGATCTGGGGCTGGTATTAATGCAGTAACCTCAAGCCCTACACTGAATGGTAAGGCAGTATTTGCATGACTCATCTTAGAACGTTGTAATATCTATCCTTTATAAGCCATTTACCTATAAATCATTTACATAACTGAATGACTGCATGTTTATAAAGCAGTATACGTGATCCGTTTAGTAAATATAAACCACTGAATCAACCCAGATCTCCCTTGCGATGCACTTACAGTACATGGGGAATGTCCGTCTAGAAGACAAAGCTTAGTCTCATAACTCAGGCTTCACCTGAGGGTTTCATTCCTACAGCCTCTCAACCTCTGTGGATCTGTGTTACTCATCATTTCCACATGTTTATGTCTTCATTTAGAACTGACAAATCATCTGTTAATAGTAGCCTAGTTAGTTAATAATGTAGGCCTACAAATGATTTATAATGGCTTAAAAGATAGGCTAATAAAATAAAGTGTTACACTCATTATAGTTTCCAATCGAATACGGGGTATACACTAGGCCTACATCTAATCTGAAATTATGAGTCTATCGGAAATTATTAAAATTATATTTTCAATTTTGCTGATATTTGTATTCTTTAGCCTAAGTTTATGATTTGACATTAGGCCTATTTCGATTATGATGATGGTGATGACTTATTATTATTATTATTATTATTATTGTTGTTGTTTTGTTGTTGTTGTTTACAAAAGCATAGGCTACCAGTCATGAGAAGAAAGGGTAAGTAATGCATCTAAAATTAATTGCACAATAGGCTATTTTAATAGTTTGAATAGGCCTATGAGTAAAATTGTAGGCCTAATCCTTTCGGCCATTGGTGTTTCAGGTTTGCCATTCCTCTCCTTCCACGTGGATTGCAGTAAATATATCATTGAGGCTTTTTTATTTTAGACCATTTAAAGGATTTAAAGCATTTGCTTTGTTTTTACTACTTTTCGACAGCTTTTAGTAAAATTATATCCATCAGTTTTTACAACGTGATATATTTCACCATGGCAACCTCTTGAGCGTGGGGGAGGACAAATCTGTCTCAGCTTCCACGACATCATAGCGCCATCTGCTGGCACGTCGGCTGTTCTGGTTTGCATGACTAATTACAGCAGCTCAATATCTTTTATTGACCGAATTATTGAAATAACTGGTCAGCTGAACTGTAAATAATTATAACAATAACAGTGTAGTAATGTTGTTTGTTGTTGTTGCTTGTTTCTGTATGTACACATTAGATTAGCTTGTGTGTTATTATGTGTAGTCTACTCATACACACACATGCATCAAAGCATCAAATTATTTTAATAAATTATATATTATATATGATTTGATTAATCTTTTGAGATAACTCCATACTCCAGGTAATCTATAGAGCTATAGGCACATTTTGTGAGAACTTATCTGTGTGTTTTTGTCTGATAGTCTAGGCTGGACTTATGTGTATTGTAGGACAAAAGTGTATTATTATGGAGCAAAAGCACCAGTAACAGCTCTCTTCCAATGCAGACTTGAAATTATCTGATAGTTTCATTCAATTAGGGCATTTGTACCCAATTTTATGATTTGTCTTTATGGCAATAGAAACATATTCTTCATTCACTGACACCCAAAATTGCTCTTATCTCTCTTTTTTCTCCAATGGAATGATGTCATTCATGCTCAGAAGTGCTTGTTTGCGTGAGAAAGAAACTATAGGAAAACATTTCTCCATTTCTCTCTGCTTCTCAGTCACTTTCAACCTAGTTCCATAGTAAATAGATATTCTACTGTCTGTGCATAGCTGTGCCCATAAGTTTTCAATAAGTTTGCCACTATTTGCTGCATTGTGTAACCCTCTCCTCCCTCCCTCCCTCCCTCCTTCCCTCCCTCTCTCTCTCTTTCTCTCTCTCTCTCTCTTATAATCAAAGCAGTGCATCGATCACTCATTCTGCTGCCCACCGCTCCTTACATCAAAGTGCTCTAGAGAGTGGGACAGCTCTTCTGTGCAGGGTGACTCTGGGTCCTAAAGTCCCGAGTCATGATCCTTCTGACCCCGCCTATGAAAGGGCCTGATGTCACCCTCATTTGGGTCAGTCTGAGACGCCATGCCAGGATTTATTCATTTACAGTAACAGCCAATCATATTACATGGGTTTGGATAGAGTTTGAGGACACAGGTTGAGCATTGTGTTTTATTAAATCTCTTAAGTCCAGACAGTGTGAGATACAGTATTAGACTGTCATAACACAACAAAATAACCTAGAACTGTTTTGTACTTTTGGGTCAATGTAAATGAGGGAATGTCCTGCAGCCTTTTTCTTGATTTTTGTGTTTTTATATATAAAGGCCTTTTATTCTTTTGCATTGTGCGTAGGATAGGATTATGTTCTTATGGGACAGTTTATCTTCTCTAGACAGAGAATAACGTAATCCTGTAGACTAAAAATGCAGCATTTGTTGTCATCTGTGCTGGGGGAATACCACCTATTCTATGTTATTTGTTAATCGTTGAGCAGATCGAAACACCATGCCCCAAACCACTGCAAGACGTCAAAATATTGTTTGTTAATGTGTTACGTAACTCACGTATACAACTTAAAATAAAAAATGTAGAGCATGATCAACAGAATCCATGTTTACCATCATCTCCCCGTTGAGAACTGTTGACTGGGTCTCTCTCTTGCTCACGTACAGTAGGGCCAGTGTTCCATCGTTAAATCAGGGAGGGAAGCACATCTCGAGAGCCTCACCACCACATGTGGTCTGACTCTTAGATACTGTATCAATACTCTGTGGATTTTCACTGCCTGCTTTGGCCTCAGACCTCATGTCAAAAAAAACACCGCACCACATTCTCACAGAGCCTTCTCGACAACCGACGCCCACAACCACAGTGGGATGGTGCCAACGAATACCACTAAAGATTTCTCCTCGGGACTGTTGCAAACACAGACACAATGAAACAAAGACCACTAATGTCTCGCAAACCAGTGAAAGTATTGTTCGAATAACAAACATAGCATGACTCTGAAAGAGCCAGTATTGTTCCAATAGTATGACTCAAAAAGAGCCAGGAAATCAACTTCGACATCATATAAGCCTGTAATTAAAGTAGGCCTATGTATAAGTCAAATAGCTTTGAAAACCATAAACATATATATATATATATATATATATATATATATACGTTCAAACATTATTTTGTGCAGCACATTACAGTAGGTTAATCATTCAAAACAAATGGTAAATTCAGTATCTGCCAAGTGATAAAAAGTGAAATTAAACGTATAGAAAACCGGGACTGTCAAAATATTGTTCTTTTGTCATTTGTCTGTCTGGTCTGGCTAAGAAGAACCCCGTGAGGTTTGACTGGGTCTCCCATGAGTGCAGTCTGGCCCGGTCTGAACGCTGACGAGCGGGCAGACGGATCGATGGCCGTGACCGGGAGGCGTCTGTTCCTCGGGGGAGGTCCGGTGTCACCTCCTGCCACACGCCTGACGCCGCTCGCCGCCCGCCCGCCCGCCGACGGAGGTCAGCTATCCCAGCAGGCCGTTCACTCCGGTAGCAGTTACCAAGGTGACAGCATGTCAGCGTGGCCCTAGGGCCCCGCTACGGGCGTCGGGAGCCCTGATGTATCACTGCCTCTGATGGGTTTGTCAATAATGCTTAGAACAAGGGGGAGCGGAGCCTCGCGTGACACGCACACACACACACACACACACACACACACACACACACACACACACACACACACACACACACACACACACACACACACACACACACACTGCCCCTGCTGGACAGCCATCCCCGTGCGCACACACACACAAACAAAAACACAACGCATGCAGCTGTGAGCATGTACACACTTGCAAACAAACATCCACACACATTCTCATACACATATTATTTCAGTAGTATGCACACACACACACACACACACACACACTCACACACACATACACACACACACTCAATCTCTCTCACAGGCTCACAGCCTCATGCATGCAGCGCTGACAGGCTGATTGTTTGAGGAGACATGTGTGTTTGCATACATGCATGGATTAAACCAGGGGTGCCGGGTGGCAGATAGAATTACTGTATGCGCTGAGGCACCAGAGGAAGCAGAGGGAGTAGAGGAGGAGGGAGGAGGAGAGGAAACGGAGAGAGTAGAGGAGGAGGAGAGGAAATGGAGAGAGAGAGGGAGAAAGAGAGAGGGAGTATGTGAAAGGAAGGAGCGAGCAGACGTGGAGAGAGAGGTGGAATGAGAGAATGTGAAAGGCCGAGTCAACCTAGGCCTAGAGAGAGAGAGAGGAAGAGAGAGAGAGAGAGAGAGACTAAGATAGGCGAGTTTGAGGGTAGAGAAACTCGGAGGGATGAGTGGAGAAAAGGGGAGAGGCGGACAGATAAGGGGAGAAGAAAGAGAGAGAGAGAGAGAGAGAAATCACTTATAGACCGCTTTGACTTTGTATCACATTAACCAGAGAGGGAATGAGAGCAGGGAGAAAGCCATGGAGTTGGTCTGAGCGGTTGGCAGTGTAACCATTTGTAGGCTGAGGATTTAATAGATTACTAATGACTGGACAGAGGTATTTTCAGGTTAGGTATTGGGACCTCAGGCACAAAGACAGATTATTGTTAATACATACATTCTCAATTCTTTGCACCTCTGGCTCCTAATTGCAGAGAAGCAACCAATTGAGAATGTATGTATTAGCAATAATCTGTATAGATTATGTGAATAACAATAGGAGTTACTTCTCAGTAGGTCTTAGAGTACTGGGGCGATAGTCCGTCAATAATTAAGAAATTATGAGACCAACAGAAGTTGTTCTCTCTCTCACACAAAAACGAGCAGCTTTTGAATCGCTTCCGCCGTCGTTTAAGAGCTTTGCTCGCTGAAATAAAAGTAATTAATTGGTGTTATACACCAAGGACATAATTATCTTTTCCAGTAATGGGCTCATATTTAATTACCAGTAATTGTTCCCGAGCCTTGTTCAAAAGTGTTGCACACCAGACAGTTGTAATGTATCATACACTAATCCCGTATTTGATACTCGGTCATTAAGATACGTGTGTCAGAGAAGAGTCGTGTAAACACTACAGAGAAAGATTAGCCCGCCCCTTTGGAAGACTGGCGGTGAACACATCGGTCCTGGTACAGAGCACCGTCTTCTGTACGACCCGAGTATCCGTCTCCCCGGTTCGAAGGCCGGCTTTGTCCCAGTCCTCCAGGCCGGGGTCATCCCCAACCTCCCTGCAGGTGTTAACGCCTGCACGACTGGGAAAGTAATTTGAAACCATTTTGCAACAAAGGGCGCAGATACTGATTAACGCGTTGCTCTCTAGTGAAGTGTGGTCCCATTTAAGTCGGGAGCTAAATGTACCCCCCGCCTCCCCCACGCCCGCCCCGAGCTGCAGGGCAGAGGAGGCCGGGGGCAGAAACCCAGGCCCTTGAACATGAGAACGGAGCTTAATAAGTAAACAGGCAGGAAGAGAACAGTGCTTCTGATCGGGTCTTATTTGCCAAGCCGGGCCCCTGGTAGGCAGTGGTAGCTGATTAGCCCTGACGATTGTACCTTGTAATTGCGGTGCCTTGACCCCCTCTAGGCAAATATTAGATTTTAGTGGTTTAACCTTTGCAGTCTACAGTGCAGCGGAATTGCCTGAGCAGATGTTAAGGAGCACCGCGGTGGTTCCTGGGCCCTCTGATCAGCAGGGAAAATGTCTCCAGACTCAGACTTTTTTTTAGTATTATTGTCTCAATTTGCTCTGGCCTTTAAGGCTGATTTTCTACGGCAATTTCTTGAGAAAAAGGGTTTAAAAGATTTTTTTTTTAAGGTTTGCAA
>NC_140245.1:24175089-24182589 GCF_949987555.1 Borostomias antarcticus | reverse complement strand
TTCAACCTCTCACCCCCCACTGTGAATTAGAGAGCACGGGTCGAAACTCTTTTTCTTTGTGAGCAGGAGCATGCTTGTGGCTAAAAAGCAGGGCAAACACAGTTTATCATCTGGTTGACGACAGCCCTCCTCGGGGCGAATTAACCACACGACCATATCGACTGGCACGAGCCGGGAGTCTGTGCCCCTTCACTTTGATTAATCTCACAGAATTCCCATTCCAACTCTATCAAAGTAATCTGAGTGAAGACACGTCATTGATCTGTAAACACTACACACGGGTACGCGCTTACACGCGTGCACATACGCGCGCACACGCACGCACGCACACACACACACACACACACACACACACACACAGACAGGCCAGTAGTGTACTCTTCTCACCCCATAAATGTGGCCAATTATATGAGTTGCCGTGAACAATAGTTTACAGACCTTAACCTCAATATGTTGTAGCATTTTAATATGTAATTTCTTAATCTAGATGGAATAGTTTTTAAAATATATATTCTATTCCTTTATATTATTTATATTTCATCAAATATTGTGTTTATAACGTTATTAATACAGCACCAGCTACAGAACATAAGGTATACACTATAATTTGTATACTAAAGTATACAAATGATGTACACACAGTGATATCATTCAAGATGATAACAACCATGGACGTGATAATAACCCACAACTGGGGAAACGTGGTATTTTGTGACGTGGTGACGCACTTCCTGTTTCAACGTGAGCGGCGTCTGCAAACATGGCGGCCTCCAGTGGACGAACCGTGGGATCTCTTCTCTGGAAATGTGGGAATTGCTGTTCCAATATCAACCTAGTCTCATCCAGAGTAACCCGACAGGTAAAAACAGCTGTTTACAGCTTAACGAAAATATCCGGCTGTTCGACCTATGCATGCTGAAGAGGGTCTGATGTCCTTGAATGTCCTTTTCGGACGTCCAAAGACATCCAATTAGGAGCCAGAATGAATGTTTTTTTTAACGTTCAGATATTGAACCCGTTCTGCACGTCCACAGACGTCTTAGAGGGGTCCAAGCCAGACGTGTGAATATTGAGGGGTCCAGCAGACGAACAAACGGGGTTCGACGGACGTTATTAAGACATGATCTGAACGTCTCCCTGACGTTGCGTGTTTGCTGGGAAGTGGCTCTCATTAAGAGACTGCTGAGTATGTTTATTCACTGAACTGTGTCTGTTATACCGACACACTGCAGTCCAGACGCAGACTGCCTTATCCTGTTAATGCTACAAAAGAGTTAACATTAGCAAACTCAATCAAACCTTTATTTAGCCAGGAGAAGGGTACCCACGCTATAGGCATCGATAAGCCTAACATTACCATATCAGCTTAACATTACCATATCAGCTTAACATTACCATATCAGCTTAACATTACCATATCAGCCTAACATTACCACATCAGCCTAACATTACCACATCAGCCTAACATTACCACATCAGTCTAACATTACCACATCAGCCTAACATTACCATATCAGCCTAACATTACCACATCATCCTAACATTACCACATCAGCCTAACATTACCACATCAGTCTAACATTACCATATCAGCCTAACATTACCACATCAGTCTAACATTACCATATCAGCCTAACATTACCACATCAGCCTAACATTACCATATCATCCTAACATTACCACATCAGCCTAACATTACCACATCATCCTAACATTACCATATCAGCCTAACATTACCACATCAGCCTAACATTACCACATCAGCCTAACATTACCACATCAGCCTAACATTACCATATCAGTCTAACATTACCACATCAGCCTAACATTACCACATCAGCCTAACATTACCATATCAGCCTAACATTACCACATCAGCCTAACATTACCACATCAGCCTAACATTACCACATCATCCTAACATTACCACATCAGTCTAACATTACCACACCAGTCTAACATTACCATATCAGTCTAACATTACCATATCAGCCTAACATTACCACATCAGCCTAACATTACCACATCAGCCTAACATTACCACATCATCCTAACATTACCACATCAGCCTAACATTACCACATCAGTCTAACATTACCACATCAGTCTAACATTACCACATCAGTCTAACATTACCACATCATCCTAACATTACCACATCATCCTAACATTACCACATCAGCCTAACATTACCACATCAGTCTAACATTACCACATCATCCTAACATTACCACATCAGCCTAACATTACCACATCATCCTAACATTACCACATCAGTCTAACATTACCACATCAGTCTAACATTACCACATCAGTCTAACATTACCACATCAGTCTAACATTACCACATCATCCTAACATTACCACATCATCCTAACATTACCACATCAGCCTAACATTACCACATCAGTCTAACATTACCACATCATCCTAACATTACCACATCAGCCTAACATTACCACATCATCCTAACATTACCACATCAGTCTAACATTACCACATCAGTCTAACATTACCACATCAGCCTAACATTACCACATCAGTCTAACATTACCACATCAGCCTAACATTACCACATCAGCCTAACATTACCATATCAGTCTAACATTACCACATCAGCCTAACATTACCACATCAGTTTAACATTACCACATCAGCCTAACATTACCACATCAGTCTAACATTACCATATCAGTCTAACATTACCATATCAGCCTAACATTACCATATCAGCCTAACATTACCATATCAGCCTAACATTACCACATCAGTCTAACATTACCACATCAGTCTAACATTACCACATCAGCCTAACATTACCACATCAGTCTAACATTACCATATCAGTCTAACATTACCATATCAGCCTAACATTACCATATCAGCCTAACATTACCATATCAGCCTAACATTACCATATCAGCCTAACATTACCACATCAGCCTAACATTACCATATCAGTCTAACATTACCACATCAGCCTAACATTACCACATCAGCCTAACATTACCACATCAGTCTAACATTACCACATCAGCCTAACATTACCACATCAGTCTAACATTACCACATCAGCCTAACATTACCACATCAGTCTAACATTACCACATCAGTCTAACATTACCACATCAGCCTAACATTACCACATCATCGCTGCTCTGGAACACGACAATCCCTGAAATCAACATCGTTAGTCGATCTCCTCCTGATGAATTTCAGAAAGTATGTCTAGAATCACTTCAGTACAGGCATCGATTGAACTTGCGGCCAATTCTTTTCTTTTCTCCAGGTGTTAAGCAGACAGATATGCCTGAGCGCCGCTGTCCAACGGAAGAACCTGGCCGCGGCCGGGCCAGAGAAGTTCTCCGAGGAGTTCGTAAAGAAGCAGGTGGAGGAGTTCAACATCGGGAAACGACACCTGGCCAACATGATGGGGGAGGATCCCGAGACCTTCACCCAGGAAGATATTGACGTGAGATACTCTCGGAGTTCGTTTAGAGCTGCGTGTTTTAGGGCTGCTGTGTTGTTGTTGTTTTGGAGGCGGGGGGGGCTTATGTTTAGTATTTTAGTAGCCTTGCGTCACCAGGCTTCCTTGGGGGGGCGGGGGGGGGCTGTTTTCTGTTGGCTTGGTTCCCCATCAGGGGCCCGCTGGTATCCTGTCACAAACGCCGAATCGAGCAGCCTAGTCTCGCCAGTCACTACGAATTAGAATAAAACATGGACATACCAAACGAGGTAGCCTATTCAAGAAGAAGTTTGCATCGTAGGTCTATGGGTAGGCCTGTTTTTGGACAGGGGGGATCACTATCCGACTGGAAACCACAACTGCAAAGCAACTAGAGACCCAGGCTAGTATTCATATATAGTCAGAAGTCACATTAATTAAATTACTCTCTCTTTCAATGCAATGTTAGCCCGGCACACAGCACAACAGTACTTTGAGGTCATGACTTTATCTCAGATTGAATTATGGGTAAAAAGACAAGGCGCGTACTTTCCAGAGAGGATGACGAGATGAAGGAGTCCGAAGCGTTGTTTGCATATTGCATTCGGAGTGTGTTGACAGTTAAAACCCACTTACAAACTTTAGTAGATAGTCTGGAATTTTGGACTTTTGGCCTCATTTTTTACCAACGCAATGCAGTCAAACTGGCTAGCGTTCAAAGACAACTCACTTAAACGCTCCAAAGTGCACCCAAATCAAATCACATAATCGGGGGCTCATTTGAGTTTCTATATCATCATTTTTTAAGTCCAACTATCGTAAAAACCCACTCATTTGTTCAGATATGCGTCTCTCTGTAGCTATATATATATATATATGGCTCTCTATGTAAATAGGGAGGCGGAGTGATATAACATTTTACATTACATTACGTCATTTAGCAGACGCTTTTATCCAAAGCGACTAACAATAATTGCATTTAACGTAGGAAGAGTCAATGTACTACTACTCGCCAGAACTCACAAGTGCATCTTCTTTCTAAAACAAGTGACTAAGAGCATAATCTAGTGCTGAAGGCAAAGTGCAAGAATAGCAATCTAAAATACAGTACAATACAATACAATACAATAAGTGATAAGTAACTAGCCGGCACTATTATCTTCCCAAAAACAACCCGACAACGAACAGATGGGCGGACTATCAACGCATCAACAAGTTGCAATGTCTACATTCGAAAGATATGTCTGACTTTGATGAGGAGTTTAGTTTATCTGGCGATCCTTACTTGTTCGGAGTGTTTAAGTGAGTTTTCTTTGAATGCTAGCCAGTTCAACTGCACTACGCTAGCATTAGCATGTCGTGAACGCTGAACGAGAGAGACAGCATGGAATCAGCTGGAAATCATCTCCAGCAGTCAACAATATTACAGGTACGTCAAAAATGAGGCCCAATGTCCAAAATTCCTGACTTAATTAACATACTTTGGTCATTTTGTCTCAAATTAGACTGAGCTACAAATGCCACATGCAGTTATAGCATTCTGGCAGGTATCAGACGTGATTGGGCTGGCTGTGTTTGAGTCGTCCCCAGGCAGACTCCCAGATGTCCCCCGTGTCATCAGCATCTGTAGGAGTGGATCACACACAGACAGTGGCCAGCAGGGGTCAGCGCTGTGTAATCCATGACGTCTTTAGTATTTGCAACGCTCTCCACGACACACACACACACACACAGCCTACATGTTTAATTCATTTCAGAGGGGCGATTGCATTAGCTCCGATTGCCACACTCATTTAGGTAAATGTCCCATTCCGTGTCCCCTAGTCCCCAAACCCCCTCATAGGTAATGAACAGAGCTGTTTCACCAGGCCTGTGTAAGCAGAAGTGACGGCTAACGGCTAGCGGCTAGCAGTCCAGCTGCCCTTCCCAACATGGAGGGAGGGCGAAGATCAGAGGGGTGTTGGGAAAAGCAGAGGACCAACTGTGTTGTTGATGTCTCCTCTCGGGTCCAGGCCTAGACGCACACAGGGTAGACTGACGCACACAGGGTAGACTGACACACACAGACTAGACTGACACACACAGGGTAGACTGACACACACAGGGTAGACTTACACACACAGACTAGACTGACGCACACAGGGTAGACTGACACACACAGACTAGACTGACACACACAGACTAGACTGACACACACAGGGTAGACTGACACACACAGGGTAGACTTACACACACAGGGTAGACTGACACACACAGACTAGACTGACACACACAGACTAGACTGACACACACAGGGTAGACTGACACACACAGGGTAGACTGACACACACAGACTAGACTGACACACACACACACTGACGCACACAGGGTAGACTGACACACACAGGGTAGACTGACACACACAGACTAGACTGACACACACAGGGTAGACTGACACACACAGGCTAGACTGACACACACAGACTAGACTGACACACACAGGGTAGACTTACACACACAGACTAGACTGACACACACAGACTAGACTGACACACACAGACTAGACTGACACACACAGACTAGACTGACACACACAGGGTAGACTGACGCACACAGGGTAGACTGACACACACAGGGTAGACTGACACACACAGGGTAGACTGACACACACAGGGTAGACTGACACACACAGGGTAGACTGACACACAGACTAGACTGACACACACGGGGTAGACTGACGCACACAGACTAGACTTACACACACAGGGTAGACTGACGCACACAGACTAGACTGACACACACAGGGTAGACTGACACACACAGGGTAGACTGACGCACACAGGGTAGACTGACACACACACACACACTGATACACACAGGGTAGACTGACACACACACACACTGACACACACAGGGTAGACTGACACACACAGGGTAGACTGTCACACAGGGTAGACTGACACACACAGGGTAGACTGACACACACAGGGTAGACTGACACACACAGACTACACTGACACACACAGACTACACTGACACACACAGGCTAGACTGACACACACAGGGTAGACTGACACACACAGACTAGACTGACACACACAGGGTAGACTGACACACACAGGGTAGACTGACACACACAGACTAGACTGACACACACAGACTGACAGTGCTTCGAAACAACTGGTGTACGGAGGAATATTACATGTCATGTGACATGGGAAACTCTGCAAGACCATTTGACCTATAACCTTCATGATATGTATGACACCTCACTAGAGATGTAACGGTATGAAAATTTCACATCACGATTATACTGACCAAAATTATCACGTTTTCAGTATTATCACAGTAGTGTTAAAATGTGCTGAAAATGATCAAAAACTACTGATACACACACTGAAATCATTTCACCAAGTTTAATATTGAAAACCACAAATACAATTAGCAGCACTACGCACTTTTTGTTTGTATAAACATTAAAATGATGCGTCTTAGAGACCGTTGCTAACTTTGGTTGATGCTGGACAGTATTCACAGTGAGTTTTTCAAAGCATGGTAATCAAACATGATTTTAATGATAATTTTATTGCGATCAATTTTATAGAATTTTATAGCGGTTTATCATTCTAAGGTTATTGTTACATCCCTACCCCTCACCTATGTGAGTGCAGGGTTGCGAGAAAAAGAATTGGAGTGTGATTTGCTCTTTTCCATGTCATGATTTCTGATTTTCTCGTCAGCATCAGATAGAAGCTGTTTGTTGCTGTGGACCTGGAGGTTAGGCAGCTAGGAGGGAGGTGTCAGAAAGAAGGTCTCTCTTCCTCTCTCTCTCTCTCTCTCTCTGTCAGACACTCCCATGCTCTCTCACTCTTTCTCTCTCTCTGTCTCTCTCCCCTTCTCCCTCTCTCTGTCACACACTCCCGGGCACTATCTCTCCATCTCTCTCTGTGTGAACCTCTCTTTCGCTCTGCGCCCTCTCTCTCTCTCTCTCTCTCTCTCTCTCTCTCTCTCTCTCTCTCTGTCACACTATCTCTCTCTCCCCCTCTCCATCGCACACTCCCGGGCACTATCTCTCC